>NC_060066.1:5498260-5801739 GCF_922984935.1 Meles meles
CTATCTTGATGAATACAGCTTTGTAATGTAACTTGAAGACTGGAATTGTGATGTCACCAGCTTTGGTTTTCTTTTTCACCATTCCTGTGGCTATTCAGGGTCTTCTTTGGTTGCAAACAAATTTTAGGATTATTTGTTCCAGCTCTGTGAAGAAAGTTGGTGGTATTTTGATAGGAATTGCATTGAATGTATAGCTTTCTCTAGGTAGCATAGACATTTTAACAATATTTGTTCTTCCAATCAATGAGCATGGAAAATTTTAACATTTCTTTGTGCCTTCTTCAATTTCTTTCATTAATGTTCTACAGTTTTCAGAGTACAGATCCTTTGCCTCTTTGGCTAGGCTTATTCCTAGATATCTTATGGTTTTTGGTACAGTTATAACTAGGATTGATTCCTTAATTTCTCTTTCTTCTGTCTCATTGTTAATGTATAGAAATGCAATTGATTTCTGTACTTTGATTTTATGTCCTACCACTTTGCTGAATTCCTTTATGAGTACTAGGAATTTGGGGGTGCAGTATTTTGGGTTTTCCACATGGAGATCATGTATTCTGTGGAGAGTGAGAATTTGACATCTTTTTTGCTGATTCAGATGTGTCTTATTACTTTTTTTTTTTTTTTGTCTGATTGCTGAGGCTATGACTTCTAATACTAGGCTGAATAAAAGCGGTGAGAGTGGACATCCCTATCATGTTCCTGAACTTAGGGGAAAAGATTGCAGTTTTTCCCTATTGAGAATGATATTCACTGTGGACTTTTCATTGATGGCCTTTATGATATTGATGTATGTTTCTTCTATCCCTACACTGTGAAGAGTTTTAATCAAAGCTGTACTTTGTCAAATGCTTTTTCCACATCTATTGAGAGGACCATATAGTTTTCTTGTCCTTTCTTTTATTAATGTAGTGTATTACATTGATTAATTTGCAGATGTTGAACCACACTTGTTGCCCAGGAATAAATCCCACTTGGTCGTGATGAATAAATAATCCTTTTAATGTACTTTTGGATGTTATTGGCTAATATCTTGGTGAGAAATTTTACATCCATGTTCATCAGGGATTTTGGTCTGTGCTCCTTATGACTTTCTTAATAACATTGTCTCCTCTCTAGCTTACTTTATTGTAAGATTCAGTATATGATACACATACAAAATATGTCTTCATTGATTCTTTATGTTATCTGTAAGGATTCCAGTTAACAACAGATGATTAGTGGTTAAGTTCTGGGTGAGTCAAAGTTAAATAAGGATTTTCAGCTGCACAGTGGGTTTGGTGGCCCAAATCCATGCATTGTTCAAGGGTCAAGTGTATTCTGTAGGGACAACAAGATAGTTGCCCTTAGAAGCAGTGAAGTTCTAGAGAAAATATTAAGATGGAAATTTTTTAATTTGGAACTTTCTTGATAAATCTGCTTTATGTGGTAGTTTTAATTTAATAGGGATAAGAACAAAAATTCTGAATCAGCACTAGTTATATATTTTTTTAAATCCTGCCAATTAGTTATGCAACGAAAATAACTAATTTTTCGAATGAAAGATATATTTACTTTTACCAGTTAAATTGAGAACTGTTTTTATTACTTTTATTATAAGCTTTTGAGCCACTACATTTTAATTGTATGTGTGTCTCTGTGTGGTGTATATGTGTGTAAGAGAGGGGGGAAAGAGAATGAGGATTCCTTATTTGCCTATTTTATTATTGGTATATTGCTTTTCTAATTTACTAAAGCCCTTTAAAAATATCAACTCTATATCTTTCCTATGTGTTGGAAATATATTTTTCTTAATCTGTTGGTTTTGAATATTTTATTATGTCCTTTTATGTACAATACTTTTATGGTTTTATTTTATCAATCCCATGCACATTTATCTTTATGATTTTTCTCCATGGTATTATTCTTAGAAAGGCATTTCCCATCCTGTGGTTAAAATTATTTATTTTCCTTATGGTGCTTTTAAAATTTTATTGGTAATATTTTAAACTTGAAATTACATTAGTAGATAGTGGAATTAGGTACCAGATTTTTCCAAATAATTAATCAGTTTTCCTAGCATTTTTTATTGATAAATCTAGCCCATTCCTCAGGTTTGACTTAATGCCCTTTATCATAGAAAACACTAAAAAAAAGTAACAAATGTGCCTATGTACACCTACTTTGGGGTGTTTTTGTGCTTCTAATTTTGTGTCTGTATCTCTATTTCAAATCCTGTCTCATACTTTTGCAGACCCTTGTGCTGTTACTATTTGTAGATCCCTTTAAAGTTATTTCATTGTTTGTGTTTGTAAATAGCATGACTTTGAAAGATGACTTTAAAAATACATAGGGTAGCTGAGGGAACCATGTCTCCTTAGGCAGAGTTCAATGCCTGCTTACTAAGTAAGTGGGCAGGTAAGTGGAGAAGGGGATTATTTAAGAGATCTCTTCAAGTGAGAAATAATAGAGAGGGATAAATGTGCATGCAAGAAAGAGGTAAGATAAAGAGCAAAGCGAATCTAAGGTCCTGCTTCTTGACTAGTTACAGCATTGCTCAAGCCAGAGAACTGGATGCCAGGAATGGTCTGTGGCCGATGGATTGGGCAGACTTCCATTTTGACAGAACACCGAGGTATATAAATTAGCAATGGTCCATCTTTTACTAATGCCATGAAGCTGGCAGTTTCTGGAATGATCATCAGTATTAAAGTCATAATGGGTTTAATGAAGGTGTCATCCAACTGACACTTTGAAAATAAAGTGTGATGGTGACTGAATTGGAAGCTTGGCAGGACCTTTGAAAAATACTTAGGAAACTTGAGAGTGTCCCAGTTACTGAAGGAACTCTGAGTCAGCCACATGACTCATCCATTCATTTTCTTAGCATTAGAGAGATTTATTTGGATTGACATTCTTCAGAGCTTCCGTCCTCCCAGACAGCCCCACTGAAGTCATTGCCTTGCTCTCTGGAGAAGCACGGGGACCAAAGCTTCCCTAAATCTAGCTACAAGGGCTTTTCAACCAATTAGACAAACAATGTATACAGACACTAGCAAACCGTAAATATGACATGATTTATCTGATTACAGATGAGTTCAACTAATTGTTTCCTACAATTCCTAGTAAGTGAACAAGCTAGTGGTATGTTTGACAAAATTTCAGGCACTTTCTGAGTTTCCTGTTTCTGCCAATGTTTATAGAATATAAAAGTTTAATAGGACAGTTGTCTTTCTCTGATTGACTTATTTCACTAAGCATGATACGCTCTAGTTCCATCCACGTCATCGCAAATGGCAAGATTTCATTTCTTTTGATAGCTGCATAGTATTCCATTGTGTATATATACCACATCTTCTTTATCCATTCATCTGTTGATGGACATCTCGGTTCTTTCCATAGTTTGGCTATTGTAGACATTGCTGCTATAAACATTCGGGTGTGCGTGCCCCTTTGGATCACTATACATTTGTATCTTTAGGGTAAATACCCAGTAGTGCAATATCTGGGTCATAGGGTAGTTCTATCATATGATCTCCCTGATATGAGGGCATGGAGATGCAACATGGGGGGTTAGGGGGATAGGAGAAGAATAAATGAAACAAGATGGGATTGGGAATGAGACAAACCATAAGTGACTCTAATCTCACAAAACAAACTGAGGGTTGCTGGCGGGACGGGGGTTGGGAGAGGGAGAGTGGGGTTATGGACATTGGGGAGTTTATGTGCTATGGTGAGTGCTGTGAAGTGTGTAAACCTGGCGATTCACAGACCTGTACCTCTGGAGATAAAAATACATTATATGTTTATAAAAAAATAAGAAATAAATAAAAAAAAATAAAAAAAAGTTTAATAGGACAGTTGCATTCTTGGCTTGAATATACAAAATGCTACCAGTTTCCAACCCAGTCTTATACAAAATATACCTTTAAGTAATCATGTCTCCCTTGTGTGACGGCCGCACTGAACACCGTGGAAGGCACAAACAAGGCTGCATGTGCTCCGGTTTGAAATATAGAAACCCACCTTCATTGTTTAAATCTGAGGGTTTGGTTCTCTCACTTTTAGGAAATGGAGTCAGAAGTTACTGCACCAGGTGAGAGATGATGGGGATCTGAATTAGGGCCATGCCAATGGCAGAGTTGAGTGAATGAAGACAGAATCAATCACCAACAGAATGCAAGTGAATTTGATGTGGAAGGTAGAAAACTCCACCAGGAGACAGTGTTGTACAGTAAGACAAGTACAGACTTCCTTCCATAGATCCATGGGGAGCCTGGTTCTACCCATTCCTCATTGTGTGACTTGTAGAAAGCTGCTTAACCTCCCAGCCTCCATTTCAGTGGATCTGAAATCCCTCCCTAAAGAGGTTTTGTGCTTAGCTGAATGCTTCATGCATAGTATGTACTTAACTAATATTTGTTTTGGACCTTTATATTCATTTAATTTCCTTGATTCCCATGGCAACCCAGATGTCTTATATCACTATCTCATCTCTTTGTTCTGAAAACTTCAAACCAATCTTCTTCCCTTTGCCTCCTGTCTCAGATTCTTTCTGCACACCCTATTCAGAATTACTATCCTAAACGAATATCTCCACACACAATACCCTTATACAATAGTTTGTGGTAGCTCATTATGTCTTGGGAACTAAGCGTCTTAGCTCTTCATTGTCTGGGTTGGTGAATGGTGACTCTTTAAAGATGTTATCATGGGATTTTGGCAGTTGTACTTGGGTATGATCGCTGAAGCTTGGAACCACACTGTTATACCCTTACCCACTGGACCATCCAGGGATATCATGTACACTGAGGATGAGTCAATGCAGAGATGAGTTATTTAGGCTGGTGCTCATGAGAAAAGCTTTTAACTGAGAAGCGTCAGCTTGAATAACCTAGATGGTTATATTTCATCCTTTTAATTCAGAGGGAGGAGAAAAGGCACATGCATGCTCATGCCCTTGCACCAGCAAATGTATTTGCATATGGATTTGTATTTGCCTCTGATCCCTTATATTATCCACATCCACCTCCAGTCTATGGACAGTTCTGGTCTTCGCCGTGTGCAGAATGTTTCCCACATATGATGAGGCTCTATTTCCACTGCTTCCGCTGTATCCCCATTCATGGTCCCCACCTGGCTGCTGAAATTGTCCCTTCCCTGGCCTGTCAGCTGTTGTTTTTGCCTCTCTAGAGTCCATTTCCCACACAGCAGCCAGAGTGGGATTTTAATAACCTAAGTCAAATTAATATTTGCCAATGCAAAACCCTCCAGGGGCTCCTACTAATAGGAAGTGTAAATCTATTTTACTTATCCTGACTTGAAAGAGTCTACACAGCATGGTCCTTTGCATCTTGCCAGACCTACTTCCTACCATTTTCTCCTCCATTCATTATATACTATTGATCTTTTTCCTTTCTTTTCTTTTCCTTTCTTCCTCCTCCCTTCCCTCCTTTCCTCCCTCCCTCCCTTCCTTCCTTCCTGAGATATAATTGATATGCAAGTAATTGCTCAGATTTAATATATACCTCTTGATTAGTTTCTTCATATGTATTATATACTCACAATATCATCACTGGAATCAACGTACTAGACATATCTGTTATACCCACAACTTTTCTTGTGCTCTTTTGTGTGTGAGTGTCTGCTTGTGTGTTTGGTAAGAATATTAATATGAGAACTATCTTACTAACATACGTTTGAGTGCAAAATACTGTATTGTTAACTACAGGTACCATGTCGTACAGCAGAGCTCTGGAACTTGAATTCATCTTGCATAACAGAAAGTTTATACAAATTGAAAAGCAATTCCGCACGTCCTTCTCTCCCCTGGCTCCTGGCAACCATCATTCTGTTCTCTGCTTCTATGAGTTTGACTATTTTAGACACCTCATATAACTGGAATCATGCAGTATTTGTCTGTCTTTTACCTTTGTTGAAACATTTTAGCTCTTTCTGGTCTCATAGCTTGTTTCATATAACGCCCTGTCTTTCTTTACAGAATTCTTCCCGAACATTCCAATACAGCTGCCTCTCAGTTAACATGCAACTATTGTCCAAATGTTACTCTTCATTGAGATTTCTCTTATCAACCCACCCTCTTACTACCCAAAGTCACTCTCTACCACATGACCATATTATATTTTTATTATAAATATTAATGCCCATCTTAAATTATATTTTTATTTACTTGCTTACTTTCTTATTATTATGGGTTATCTTCTTGCCACTGGCGCCTGCACTGTGTATCAGTGCCCAGAACATGTGTGTTCCACCAGGAGGCACTCATTCAATGCTTGTTTTGAGATAAGTGAATCTGAACAGGATCATACAGATTCATGACTCCAGATCGCCCCACTTTACAGATGGCCAAACAGCCCTATTCATCTGGGTTTGGACTCCCACATTATTACATGGCCCTTCCTTCTGTCATGTTTTTGTTAACTCTTATTATTCTCCACAAGAACTTCCTCATAACACAGCACACTGAGGAAATAGATAACAGCAGTCTGGCTTGTTTTTTATATGTTTGAGAGTAATTTTTAGAGTTTTAAAGTGTTATGTATAAATTTTAGAGAGAAATGAGAGAGGGATTACCCAACCTTGGGTTTAGGTGGACGATGGCTCCCAAGACGCCCATATTTTGTGGTATCACAATTACAGAAAGGTTCATCAACCTCCCACTTTCTATTCCCTCCACCAGTCCCCACATCTTGCTGCTCTTTTTTTTCCTGGGATTTTTTTTCCACTAAGAATTTCCTTTTATCCTTGAAGCCAAATGTGTACACACCACATGCTTTTCAGAATGGAGGCAGCTGTCTCTAGAATTGTTTGTCTTTGTGTTGCTACCGCATTGTTATTAAAAGTGTTCATTCATTTACCAATCCTTAAATCAGTGATTTCTTTGGGAAACTCTAAGCAAATGTAAATATTTAGAAACACTTTTACATTTTTGGCACAGTTTCTATCCACCTTCTTTAGTATTGCATGTAATTTCACTCCATGCTCATTATAAACTGGAAATGAAGTTAGAGTTATTTAGGGAACTTTTCTCAAAAATTTGGAACTGGTTTTGTTCTAGTCACATTCAGTCCTACCCAGACAGTGTGTGTGTTTTCTTTCTCTCTCTCTCTCTCTCTTTCTTTCTTTCTTTCTTTCTTTCTTTCTTTCTTTCTTTCTGTTCTTCCTTTTGGTGGTGTCTTCTTGGATGTGTCATGCGTTTTATGCTAAAAGTTGGTGAATGCAATAAACTTAATTTCTTTTACATTTGATTTTATTTAATGTGTTGAATTTCTTGTGCCCACACTTAAAATTGGATGTGAACTGCATGTGCCTGTTAAAATTAAAATAGAAAATGGGAGAGGAAAGGCAGGAAAAATATGGTGATAAGCATATGGTTTCCAAAAAAAAAAAATCTAAACAAGTTGGAATTTGTTAAATCCAATCCTGAATTTTTAGGTTCTATACTTCTATCATCTAAATGTAGAGAGGCAGTCATATTTTCCTAACAATTTTTCTTCTTATTATTGTCAGCATGCTATGCACCATTGCAAATTGGCATGAGAAATAGAAAGAAAAAGAAACACATGACTATAATTGTTCCTAAAATTACAGTTAATGATTTGAAAGCTGTTGAGATTTTATTAACTCATGCACTAAATAACTTGTGTTTTGGGGTTTTTTGGTTCAACTCTGAATTTTGCAGGCTCTGTGCTGCACTCTGGAGAACTCAATGGAACACCACACATGCAATCCCTCTGTTGATTTTCATATGGACACAGGTGATAGGTAGGCCAAGCAGCTCGGATATGTGCCACAGGGCGGAACATTACAGGGGTAATACATACTACAAGGGCAGTGTTGGTGGAGTCGGCCCTTGGAGGAAAGCAACGTGGAGCTGAAAATTGGAGAATGAGTGGGATTTAACTGGGGGTGGTGGGAGTGGGTGGGAGGGAGCAGAACCGTGAGCAGACCCTGATAAGAAGGAGTGGAAGCAGCAGAACAGGCTGGAGCACAGCTGCCTAGGATGCTGGTAAGGAACGGGCTGGATGCCCCAAAGTGAAGCCAGTCATCCTGTGTTAGAAGGGCTTGTGAGTCAGCTTAAGTGATTGGGATCCCGTTCATCTGAGAGCAGTAGGGAACCACTGAGGGTTTTCAGCCAGAGATAACACAGGCATTCTTCTGCCAGTGAGTCCCTTCGCTTCTCCAATTCTAGATCTTGACACGTAAGTCACAGGCCCTGACGACGTGACGTGGAAGGCAGCGGATGGAGAGGGACGCACCTATTCCCGAGTGGTCTTCTGCATGTATGCCCATTGGGCAGAGCAGTGAAAGGGTTCAACACAGACTTGTAGGCAGATGACCCGGGAACAAATCTTGCTGGGAGCCTGTGGGTGAGTGACTTTATCTCTTTGACCTGGTGTCTTCATTTGTAAAATGGGGTGTTTAATTGTGCCCTAATTGGTTACATTGTAGGACTCAAAATCATGCTGTCATTTGTACAACCAGTGGGGATTCATGGTCAGCAGAGTCTGTGCGACTGAATCGTAAGGGTTAGATGGGATCATACCTATAATGGGCTTAGAACAGAGCTTGATCCACAGCAAGCTGATATGTGAGAACCAGCTGTTATTGCCAGTGTTGTGGGCCTTACTCCATGCAACTTTCATGACCTTCATTTTTCCCTCTCTTGTATAAGCTGGATCACAGCCTCAGGCCCAGCCCTAACACTCGCAGGGCATGAAGCAAGAGTTCCAAGGGAGGCTCCAGCCTAGTGCCTGCTCCCTGACTCATGCCACTACCCTATCTCAAGAGGGGCCCTGTGGGCACACCTGTTGACAAGCCACCTCTCCATCCAACCTGAGCCCCAGTCACAGCACTCCATCCCTGAAACCACATGCTTTTTCCTACCCCTGAAGCTGAAACGTATATATACCTGGGAGCATTCATCTTTGGAAGGAAAGGCTATTAGAAAATGACTCATGTCAGCCTGGCAGTGGGCAGGAAACTGTTGGGAATTTCAGAGTCCTGAGTCTCCAGACGGTGGGTTAAAAGAAAGAACTAGGTCTCAGTAGGTACACACTGAATTCTGTGTTGCCATGGACTCCATGCCCTGTGGAGTGTGGCATAGCTGGTGAAGGAGGGGAGGGGGCATGTCAGAGTTTGGGTCCCAGAGGAAAAGCCCCAGCTGCCAGGTCTACAAGTACCTTGAATAACCATCATTTGGAATATATCTCTACTCATTCCCTCTAGGTCCTTGAACCCTGCCAGCCTCAAAACAGAAGACAAAGACAAATTTAAATTTTAACACCATGATGAATTGTCAGGAAGTAGGTGGCTGAGGTCGTGGAACATTCCATCATCAGAAGTCTACCCCTCTTCCCCTTGGCTAGGGCCCCTTTGGTTGCTGTTATAACTCTATTTCACCACATAGATAGGGGCAGGAAGAGGTTGGTGAAGAGCACAGTATAGAAGTGAGATACCCTGTGGTTCATAAACACCTTTCTGCAAGGAAAGCTGTTTCCCAAGCTAAACTACAGGGTCTCAGTATCAGAGGCCATGTCTTATTCAGCTCCATGTCAGTAAAGGATAACACAGAATCTGGCTTATGGCTCAGACCCACCATCCACGTCCATTACAGAATTCAACCAGGGCCAGTCAAAGGCATACAGAAGGGCAACTGTGCCATTTTAATCTAACTGAGCTGGAAAGAACATGGCCTCTTTTTTTCCTAAGGAACAAAATCAAAGTTTAAATCAAATTAATGTGTTAAGGCTTTGGATCCCTTCCCTCTAAAAACCAGTATTGTCTTTGGGGATCCAGTTAAAACACCAATTGTTGCAGGGATAATTGGTGAAGAGTAAGGTTTTAGATGTTTCGAGAAATCATCCCATTTTTATTTCCCTTCTCCCCAATTTACTAAACACTTGTGATTCTTTGATTATTCAGTCCCTCTTCCAAGTTGGGGGTTACCTAGAATAAAAGACAGGGAATTGGAAATTCATCAAGCAGAAAATGTAATTAAAATGAGTTTGACACAATAGAGGTATGTACAAGTTAATAATAGAAGCCAAAAGAAAAAAAAATTATAGTTGGAGCCTTTAGACTATAAATAACTGAAATAAGGAAGAATGAATTTTCTTTTATACATTTGGTATTACTTATGGGAAGTCTGCATATTTGGACTGTAATATCATGGTCAAAACATGTTGCCAAAACAAGGCTCTCTGGTGTCAGCATACTTCCAAAATACAAGCAACTCGAAAAATTTCATGAGCTTCCCTCTTATTTCTCAAAACCAAAATGGGATGAAATCATCTGAGAGAAAAGCTTTCTCCCATCCAATGAAAAATCTTCTCATGTACTCAAATTTATGATGTAAAAAGCCTTGTAATTTCAGTATAACACGCCCCCATAAATGACCCTGTTAGCAAAGATTTCAGTGTTCTCTGCTACATGTTCAGCTTTCTTTTTCTCCTTCTTCTTATTTAAGGATGAGGCAATCCGCGGAATGTGCCTTGTTCACATGGCCTTTGCTGTTCTGTGTTCCTGTTTCAGCAAGAAATTCAAGAAGAAATTTGCATACTGCATGCATAATATACTTCTGGGAAACACACTATTGATGTTTCCTTTAAAACTATGTCTCTTTTGCCTTCTTGGATATTTGTCCTGATGCATTGGAAGCCTGAGTCAGAATTATCAAAGTGACAGCCTAGAATATAGGTACTAGGAACATATCTTGTTCTGTACTTCCTACTTCATTTTTCTCTCGTCCATTGGCAAAGCTCCAATGTGAGTGATTTACAGTTCTGGGTATACTACAGCATGGTCCTCTCCATTCTCTAAGGAGTGTTACAGGTGTCTCGAAATATACTTGAACCAAATTCTAGGTCTCTTCAGAAACCCATCAGGGAATACCATATGGCACTTTAGGGGAAATCATGCCACAAGAAAAGAACAAAAAAAAATTAAATTAGAAACAAGATAGTGTATTCCACATCTGGTGAATTTGAAAATCAACACGACATTTTTAATACTGTAGATTTCAAAATAGAGAACATATTTTAGAATAAAAGAATATGTACAATTGGCTTTTGATGTAATGAAAGTAATCTTCAAATCACTATATTAACTTGTACATCTGTCAGTATATAGAATTCACTCTATCATCAGATTTCAATAAGTAGGAATATGATGTAAAAGTCATCCTCACCATATCAAATGATGAGGATTTTTTAAATCTCATATTATCCTCAGTGGCATTAGTGAAAATCAGTGCCAAACAAACTATCCTCATGGTCAGTAAACATTTAATAAGCATCCAACGGTTGCAGAGTCCCATGTGAGGTACTGATAGTACCTACTTGCAGCTCTCCTAATGTTTGCATGAGGCAAATCTTATTCTCAGAATTTCTCTGGCAACAAAAAGCAATTGTCCAACCAAAGTGTTTAGTACTTTTTTATATCTTATTTTATTTAAATTCAATTAATTAATGTATAGTGTATAATGTATAGTGTATAGTTTCAGAGGTAGAGTTTAGTAATTCATCAGTTGCCTACAACACCCAGTGCTCATTACATCCTGTGCCTTCCTTCCTGCCCATCCCCCAGTTACCCATCCCCCCACCACCCCTCCCCTCCAGCAGCCCTGTTTGTTTCCCAGGATTGAGAGTCTCTTAGAGTTTGTCTCCCTCTCTGATTTCATCTTGTTTTATTTTCCCTTCCTTCCCCTGCGGTCCTCTGTTTTGTTTCTTAAATTCCACGTATGATTTAGTATTTACACAGAAGAATTCCACTGGTCAAAACTATCGGGCTTACTCCTGTGAAGCTGACCATACAAATTACTTTAGCATAACTAAGACTCAGCTAATTCTAACGTTCAGATGGAGGCAGTAAGTTTCGGGAAGCATATGTATTTTGCGTTCAACATTTGATAACTCTGTACTTGGCTGGTGAGGGGATATAAAATATTGATACTTTTGTGGGCACATGTGTTCAAGATGGAAGGCAGGGGAGTGCTTACTTCATGTCTCTTTTGTTCTCATTATTATATCAACTCTGTGAAGAAGTATTATTATTGTTGTCATTGTTTTTCTTTGTTTCACAAATGAGGAAAATAAGGTTAGTAAAGCTAAGTGATCTGTCCAAGATTGCCAGGCGTGGCTGTATTCAAGATGTGAATTAGGCTGACTCCAGACCCCACAGATGAGTAGAAATGACAAATGTCTTTAATGATACTCATTATGCTCTAGTTTAAGAGGGGAAGAAATCTACATTTTTCTGGAACCTTCTGTATTTCAGACACATATATTATTCCCAAACACATACTGTGCTAATGGTAAAGGTCAGTACCTGCCCATTCTTGCCCTCAGGGAGGACCCAATGGAGCGCGGGGCAGGGGGAGGGCATATAAAGGAAAATTGCGTCCAGTGCAGAAGCCGGCTGATGTCCACAGAGTCTCTTGCCAAAGTGATGAAGCTGACCTCGGACTTCCCCTGAACCACCTCCATTCTCCTCTCTTCCCCCACCTGCTTCTCAAAAATAGGACTGTGATCAGTCAGGAATGGTCCTCCTGTGAATGATGCATTTAGTTTCAGCTTTATTTTGCAAACTCAGGCAAATTCCCTAACCTTCCCCCTCCAGTGCTCCCATGTATAAAGCAGAAATAATCACAATGACCCAACCTCCCGGGGCCGAGGTGCAAATCGGGTTAGCTAATATTTGCAGATTGTTTTGGAAATGTTAAAGACTAGGGGTTTTTAAGACTGCACTGTGGTATAATAAAAAGACATAAAACCAGAAAGCAGAACAAACCATTCTTTGGAGCCCTTGCATAAGTGGTTGGAGCCAAAGAGATAAAAACACAATTATAATGAAGAGAGTGAAGTTTGAGCTAGGGCAAGAAATTACATCATCGAGAGGAGGAGTCAAGATGGCGGAGAAGTAGCAGCCTGAGACTACATCAGGTAGCAGGAGATCAGCTCGATAGCTTATCTAAACATTGCAAACACCTACAAATCCAACGGGAGAGCGAAGAGAAGAAGAACAGCAACTCTAGAAACAGAAAATCAACCACTTTCTGAAAGGTAGGACTGGCGGAGAAGTGAATCTAAAACGACGGGAAGATAGACCGCGGGGGGAGGGGCCGGCTCCCGGCAAGCGGCGGAGGAACGGAGCACAAAATCAGGACTTTTAAAAGTCTGTTCCACTGAGGGACATTGCTCCAGGGGCTAAACCGGGGTGAAGCCCACGCGGGGCCAGCGTGGCCCCAGGCCCCGCAGGGTCACAGAAGGATCGGGGGTGTCGGAGTGTCGGAGAGCTCGCAGCTATTAGAACGGAGAAGCCGGCTGCCAAGACAGAGCCGAGGACTGAACTCTCAGCTCGGGGTTACCTTGAACTGGTCGCGGGCTGGGTGAGCTCGGAGCGCGGCTAGAGGCTGGGGATACGGGAGTGATTGGGTGCTGTCCTCTGGGGGCGCACTGAGGAGTGGGGCCCCAGGCTCTCGGCTCCTCCGGGCCGGAGACTGGGAGGCCGCCATTTTCATTCCCGTCCTCCGGAACTCTACGGAAAGCGTTCAGGGAACAGAAGCTCCCAAAAGCGAACCCGAGCTGATTACTTAGTCCGGCCGCCGGTAAGGGCGGTGCAATCCCGCCTCGGGCAAAGACACTTGAGAGTCACTACAACAGGCCCCTCCCCCAGAAGATCAACAAAATATCCAGCCAGAACGAATTTCATCTATCAAGAAGAAAGCAGATTCAATTCCTAAGACAGCAGAGCAATTCCAGAGGAGGAGAAAGCAAAGCACGGAACTCATGGCTTTCTCCCCATGATACTTTAGTCTTGCGGCTACTTCAATTTTTTTTTCTTTTTTCAATTTTTTTTTCTTTTTTCAATTTTTTTTTCTTTTTTCAATTTTTTTTTCTTTTTTCTTTTTTCTTCTTCTGCTAAATTTTTTAAAACTTTTACCCTTTTCTTTTTTAACATTTTTTGACTAGTTCATCTAAATATATATACTTTTTCTTTCTTTTTTGTATATTTTTTTATTTGTTTTATTTTTTAAATTCTTTTCTTTCTTTTTTTTTTTTTTCTTTTTTTTTCAGAAGCTGTTTTATCCCCTTTCTCCCCCCCACAATTTGGGGTCTCTTCTCATTTGGTTACAGCGCATTTTTCCGGGGTCTTTGCCACCCTTTTAGTAGTTTATTTGCTCCTTCATATCCTCTTATCTGGACAAAATGACAAGGCGGAAAAAATCACCACAAACAAAAGAACAAGAGACAGTACCGAAGGCTAGGGACCTAATCAACACAGACATGGGTAATATGTCAGATCAAGAGTTCAGAATGACTATTCTGAACATTCTAGCCGGGCTCGAAAAAGGCATGGAGGATATTAGAGAAACCCTCTCTGGAGATATTAAAGCCCTTTCTGGAGAAATTAAAGAACTAAAATCTAACCAAGTTGAAATCAAAAAAGCTATTAATGAGGTGCAATCAAAAATGGAGGCTCTCACTGCTAGGATCAATGAGGCAGAAGAAAGAATTAGTGATATAGAAGACCAAATGACAGAGAATAAGGAAGCCGAGCAAAAGAGGGACAAACAGCTACTGGACCATGAGGGGAGAATTCGAGAGATAAGTGACACCATAAGACGAAACAACATTAGAATAATTGGGATTCCAGAAGAAGAAGAAACAGAGAGGGGAGCAGAAGGTCTATTGGAGAGAATCATTGGAGAGAATTTCCCTAATATGGCAAAGGGAACAAGCATCAAAATCCAGGAGATGCAGAGAACCCCCCTCAAAGTCAACAAGAATAGATCCACACCCCATCACCTAATAGTAAAATTGACAAGTCTTAGTGACAAAGAGAAAATCCTGAAAGCAGCCCGAGAAAAGAAGTCTGTAACATACAATGGTAAAAATATTAGATTGGCGGCAGACTTATCCACAGAGACCTGGCAGGCCAGAAAGAGCTGGCATGATATATTCAGAGCACTCAACGAGAAAAACATGCAGCCAAGAATACTCTATCCAGCTAGGCTATCATTGAAAATAGAAGGAGAGATCAAAAGCTTCCAGGACAAACAAAAACTGAAAGAATTTGCAAACACCAAACCAGCTCTACAGGAAATATTGAAAGGGGTCCTCTAAGCAAAGAGAGAGCCTAAAAGTAGTAGATCAGAAAGGTACAGAGACAATATACAGTAACAGTCACCTTACAGGCTAATAATGGCACTAAATTCATATCTCTCAATAGTTACCCTGAATGTTAATGGGCTAAATGCCCCAATCAAAAGACACAGGGTATCAGAATGGATAAAAAAACAAAACCCATCAGTATGTTGCCTACAAGAAACTCATTTTAGACGCGAAGACACCTCCAGATTTAAAGTGAGGGGGTGGAAAACAATTTACCATGCTAATGGGCATCAGAAGAAAGCTGGGGTGGCAATCCTTATATCAGATCAATTAGATTTCAAGCCAAAGACTATAATAAGAGATGAGGAAGGACACTATATCCTACTCAAAGGGTCTGTCCAACAAGAAGATCTAACCATTTTAAATATCTATGCCCCTAACGTGGGAGCAGCCAACTATATCAACCAATTAATAACAAAATCAAAGAAACACATCAATAATAATACAATAATAGTAGGGGACTTGAACACTCCCCTCACTGAAATGGACAGATCATCCAAGCAAAAGATCAACAAGGAAATAAAGGCCTTCAATGACACACTGGACCAGATGGACATCACAGATATATTCAGAACATTTCATCCCAAAGCAACAGAATACACATTCTTCTCTAGTGCACATGGAACCTTCTCCAGAATAGATCACATCCTGGGTCACAAATCAGGTCTCAACCGGTATCAAAAGATTGGGATCATTCCCTGCATATTTTCAGACCACAATGCTCTGAAGCTAGAACTCAATCACAAGAGGAAAGCTGGAAAGAACCCAAATACATGGAGACTAAACAGCATCCTTCTAAAGAATGAATGGGTTAACCAGGAAATTAAAGAAGAATTGAAAAAATTCATGGAAACAAATGATAATGAAAACACAACAGTTCAAAATCTGTGGGACACAGCAAAGGCAGTCCTGAGAGGAAAATATATAGCGGTACAAGCCTTTCTCAAGAAACAAGAAAGGTCTCAAGTACACAACCTAACCCTACACGTAAAGGAGCTGGAGAAAGAACAAGAAAGAAACCCTAAACCCAGCAGGAGAAGAGAAATCATAAAGATCAGAGCAGAAATCAATGAAATAGAAACCAAAAAAACAATAGAAAAAATCAATGAAACTAGGAGCTGGTTCTTTGAAAGAATCAATAAGATTGATAAACCCCTGGCCAGACTCATCAAAAAGAAAAGAGAAAGGACCCAAATCAATAAAATCATGAATGAAAGAGGAGAGATCACAACTAACACCAAAGAAATACAGACAATTATAAGAACATACTATGAGCAACTTTACGCCAACAAATTGGACAATCTGGAAGAAATGGATGCATTCCTAGAGACATATAAACTACCACAACTGAACCAGGAAGAAATAGAAAACCTGAACAGGCCCATAACCAGTAAGGAGATTGAAACAGTCATCAAAAATCTCCAAACAAACAAAAGCCCAGGGCCAGACGGCTTCCCAGGGGAATTCTACCAAACATTTAAAGAAGAACTCATTCCTATTCTCCTGAAACTGTTCCAAAAAATAGAAATGGAAGGAAAACTTCCAAACTCATTTTATGAGGCCAGCATCACCTTGATCCCAAAACCAGACAAGGATCCCACCAAAAAAGAGAACTACAGACCAATATCCTTGATGAACACAGACGCAAAAATTCTCGCCAAAATACTAGCCAATAGGATTCAACAGTACATTAAAAGGATTATTCACCACGATCAAGTGGGATTTATTCCAGGGCTGCAGGGTTGGTTCAACATCCGCAAATCAATCAATGTGATAGAACACATTAATAAAAGAAAGAACAAGAACCATATGATACTCTCAATAGATGCTGAAAAAGCATTTGACAAAGTACAGCATCCCTTCCTGATCAAAACTCTTCAAAGTGTGGGGATAGAGGGCACATACCTCAATATTATCAAAGCCATCTATGAAAAACCCACCGCAAATATCATTCTCAATGGAGAAAAACTGAAAGCTTTTCCGTTAAGGTCAGGAACACGGCAGGGATGTCCATTATCACCACTGCTATTCAACATAGTATTAGAAGTTCTAGCCTCAGCAATCAGACAACAAAAAGAAATTAAAGGCATCCAAATTGGTAAAGAAGAAGTCAAACTATCACTCTTCGCAGATGATATGATACTATATGTGGAAAACCCAAAAGACTCCACTCCAAAACTGCTAGAACTTGTTCAGGAATTCAGTAAAGTGTCAGGATATAAAATCAATGCACAGAAATCAGTTGCATTTCTGTACACCAACAACAAGACTGAAGAAAGAGAAATTAAGGAGTCAATCCCATTTACAATTGTACCCAAAACTATAAGATACCTAGGAATAAACCTAACCAAAGAGACTAAGAATCTATACACAGAAAATTATAAACTACTCATGAAAGAAATTGAGGAAGACACAAAAAAATGGAAAAATGTTCCATGCTCCTGGATTGGAAGAATAAATATTGTGAAAATGTCTATGCTACCTAAAGCAATCTACACATTTAATGCAATCCCTATCAAAATACCATCCATTTTTTTCAAAGAAATGGAACAAATAATCCTCAAATTTATATGGAACCAGAAAAGACCTCGAATAGCCAAAGGAATATTGAAGAACAAAGCCAAAGTTGGTGGCATTACAATTCCGGACTTCAAGCTCTATTACAAAGCTGTCATCATCAAGACAGCATGGTACTGGCACAAAAACAGACACATAGATCAGTGGAACAGAATAGAGAGCCCAGAAATCGACCCTCAACTCTATGGTCAACTAATCTTCGACAAAGCAGGAAAGAATGTCCAATGGAAAAAAGACAGCCTCTTCAATAAATGGTGCTGGGAAAATTGGACAGCCACATGCAGAAAAATGAAATTGGACCACTTCCTTACACCACACACAAAAATAGACTCCAAATGGATGAAGGACCTCAATGTGAGAAAGGAATCCATCAAAATCCTTGAGGAGAATGCAGGCAGCAACCTCTTCGACCTCAGCCGTAGCAACATCTTCCTAGGAACAACGGCAAAGGCAAGGGAAGCAAGGGCAAAAATGAACTATTGGGATTTCATCAAGATCAAAAGCTTTTGCACAGCAAAGGAAACAGTTAACAAAACCAAAAGACAACTGACAGAATGGGAGAAGATATTTGCAAACGACATATCAGATAAAGGGCTAGTATCCAAAATCTATAAGGAACTTAGTAAACTCAACACCCAAAGAACAAACAATCCAATCAAGAAATGGGCAGAGGACATGAACAGACATTTCTGCAAAGAAGACATCCAGATGGCCAACAGACACATGAAAAAATGCTCCACGTCACTCGCCATCAGGGAAATACAAATCAAAACCACAATGAGATATCACCTCACACCAGTCAGAATGGCTAAAATTAACAAGTCAGGAAATGACAGATGCTGGAGAGGATGTGGAGAAAGGGGAACCCTCCTCCACTGTTGGTGGGAATGCAAGCTGGTGCAACCACTCTGGAAAACAGCATGGAGGTTCCTCAAAATGTTGAAAATAGAACTACCCTATGACCCAGCAATTGCACTACTGGGTATTTACCCTAAAGATACAAACATAGTGATCCGAAGGGGCACGTGTACCCGAATGTTTATAGCAGCAATGTCTACAATAGCCAGACTATGGAAAGAACCTAGATGTCCATCAACAGATGAATGGATAAAGAAGATGTGGTATATATACACAATGGAATACTATGCAGCCATCAAAAGAAATGAAATCTTGCCATTTGCGACGACGTGGATGGAACTAGAGCATATCATGCTTAGTGAAATAAGTCAATCGGAGAAAGACAACTATCATATGATCTCCCTGATATGAGGACATGGAGAAGCAACATGGGGGGGTAGGAGATAGGAGAAGAATAAATGAAACAAGATGGGATTGGGAGGGAGACAAACCATAAATGACTCTTAATCTCACAAAACAAACTGGGGGTTGCTGCGGGGAGGTGGGATTGGGGGAGGGGGAGCGGGCTATGGACATTGGGGAGGGGAAGCGAACCATAAGAGACTATGGACTCTGAAAAACAACCTGAGGGTTTTGAAGGGTCAGGGGTGGGAGGTTGGGGCAACCTGAGGGTTTTGAAGGGTCAGGGGTGGGAGGTTGGGGGAACAGGTGGTGGGTAATGGGGAGGGCACGTTTTGCATGGAGCACTGGGTGTTGTGCAAAAAGAATGAATACTGTTACGCTGAAAAAATAAATAAAATGAGAAAAAAAAAAAAAAAGAAATTACATCATCACTTGTGGAGTGAGTGAGGAGACACTTCGGTGGCATTAATCCAAAGGATGAGAGGGACACATGAAAGAGAAAGGCGTGCTCTTGAGGAGGAAGGAGCCCGCTAAGCCCAGCACTAATGACGGATTTAATGCCTCATGTATTCAGTAAACACCCTCCTGCTACAACTCAGTCCAAATCCTTATCTTCCCTCTTTGGGAAATGCTGTTGAAGTTCTTTTCTGAATGCTGAGTTGCCGAGTCCTCTGTCTCTATCTCTCCTGGATAGTCCTATATAGAGAAGCAGGAGTGCTAGAGCTAAGTGGAAAAATTGGCTATATTGCTTATGTTCCTTTATCTGGCTATTTGAAAACAAAATAATCCAAATGTTTTAGAGATGGCATCCAAGGCACCCACATCCAAGGCCAGATTCCTCTTCCACCCCGTCCTCCAGCTCTCTGTGCTCTCTGCTCCCCACTTTGGCAAATGGCAGGCAGAGTGTGCATCTTGCTATCTCTGTTCATTCCTGAATGTCCCTCTTCTTTGTCAGTCCAGTTTCCACTCAGATCGCATTCGTATCTGCTGCGGGCTCCCTAACCTGCTTCTTCAGAAGTCACCCCAGTTCCTCAACAACCGTATTGTTTTGCATACTCTCTACTGTCCTGTGTGTGTGTGGGGGGTGTTATGATGCTTAGTTCTGGGAGTCACTTCTCAGAGAAGGGATCATGCCTCCCTCTTCTTTGCATCCTTACCACGAGCCACTTAGCTGAAGTTCCCAGGAAATGTGTGAGAGAGAGCAGAAGAAGAGAGGCAAGGAGAAGGATTGAAAGAGAAGGATCTGAATGGGATGGAAGAGAGGGCATAGCTTCTGACCTGAGAATTTTATGATCTACAAAGCAGGAAATTTAAAACACAAGAAAGCAAAAATTCACCACCAATGTTACTTTACTTGATATTCCCTCAAGCCTCTGAGAGTAGTTCATTGTTAAACCTTTTTGCATGTGAGTAAAATGAGGCTCAAAGAGGTAACCCATCCACGCTCACACAGCTAATCAAAATGAAGCTCAAAAATGACAAAGTCCACTGTTGACCCCAGGAAGTCTGAATGGTAATAGAAGCATGAGCATGCTACTTCAAGAGGACAATCTTGCTGGGGCACCTGGGTGGCTCAGACATTAATCGTCTGCCTTCAGCTCAGGTCATGATCCCAGGGTCCTGAGATCAAGCCCCGCATCGGGCTCCCTGCTCAGCCTGCTTCTCCCTCTCCCACTCCCCCTGCTTGTGCTCTCTCTCTGTGACAAATAAATAAAATCTTAAAAAAAAATAAGAAGAAGGACAATCTTGCTGAAGGCAGCAGAGGAGTTTTCCAAAGGAGACACCATTTTATTTGTACCTTGCCAAAGAAATGAGATCTCACTGCACAGAAAGAAAACCAGGGCATATTAGGCAGACAGATGCATCGTAAGATATGCATATAATACATATGAATACAATAAGGTGACAATAAGGTGAATGGTATAATCAGACAGAGGAGGACTAAGTGAACAGTCCTGGGCAACCAACCTGAGAACGTTCAGGGTGGGAGGCAGTGAGAGATGGGGTTGGAGAGAGGATGTAGGGAAATGTTTCTGGAAGAAACACTTACTCTATGCTCAGACGTTTAGGCTTATGCAAAGGGGAAGCCCTAAAATCAAAGGTCTCTGGAATGTCAGAAAGCAGATTGACACATTTTAATACTACAGGATAACAACAGAGAGTGAGGTTTGTGAAATTAGGGTGGCTATCTGAACTATTAAACTGCAGAAGACCTACATTTACTTCCAAATGAGGAAGAGAGCAGCAGGGGCATGGATAGCCCTACAAAGTCACTACAAGAAAAAGACGCAGAACAAGATCCCAGAGACAAGGAAAACATGCCAGAACATCAAATCAGCAACACACTACTTCAAAATTGGCTAAAAAAACACTAAGAATTATTATATACAAGACATGAAAACATACATCAGAATTTACAAAAACCACAGAAATTAGGTGACAGAACTCACAAAAGAATTATAAATAAATCTATTTTAGAAAATAAGAGTTAACCAATGCACATAAAGCAAACAGACATAATTAATACAGAGGAAGGAATGCTCACTCCCAGACCCCATCTCCCAGGCATTTCCTGAGAACTGACTGATAAGCTAAAGAAGGGAAGATGGCCAGAAGCCTGGGAACCAGATGTGGATTCTCAGGGGACACATGGGAGATCATCGCATGGCAGCAATGATGTTTCTCTACCTGTGGTGGGTACAGTCATGCCACTCACGCTTGAAGGACCTTTGTTCATATTTCCTTTTATGACAGTGAGATGAGTACAGCATCCTGTTGGAATGAACTTTAGGAAAACTTACACATGAATAAATTCTTCCATTTTAGAGTATTTATCGGATTTTTTTAAGAGGAATGGAAGGAAGGGGCAGAATGGAAGTGAGCAAAACAGAAGAGGGTGGGGAATGTTGCAGAGCCTCTTCACCACGCGGCATTGTGTCCTCTGTCCCTGTGTTGCCTCTGAGTACTGGCAATTCTGTCTAAACCCACAACTTTTCTCTCCTGAAAAATGAGAACATTGAGCCAAATGATTTGCTTCAGGTTAGTCACCGTACATCTTGAAAAGAGTAACTGAAGCAGTGCTGGATATTTTAGGGAGATCCTCAAGCCTACAGTGGGTATTAGAGAAACTGATGATAGGTGTGTGCACCTGTGTGTGTGTGTGTGTATGTGTGTGTGTGTGTGTGTGTCTAGTATTCCCTCCCTTGGAATCTCCTCCCTTTCTGATGAGCCCATGTGTCTAGGAGAGAGGAACATTCTAATGATTTCTATGTTTGTATGTGGTTGGGGTTTGCCAAGGTCGCACAACCCTCAGAAACCATACTGTCTTCTCTGTTCTTCTTTTGTGCGACTCCCTGGCCAGTCTTCCAGCTACATTGCAAGTCTCTTCTTCACTGAGATTTCTGTTGCTTATGTCAGGGGTTATGTCATTAGGTTTACTGCTCATGTTCTAATTCTTCACGTTCCCGAAGACACTCACTCCGGTGATTTACAAAGCTGTTACTCCACAACGATGTCCGCAGCAATAAAGAATTTTCTTGTAGGCGTGCTCATTCTTCGAAGGTTATCTCCCTCTTCCCAGGGCAGCGTTTCTTCCACAATCTCCACACTAAATCAGGAGCCCGGTCCTGCTGATTCTCCATCCTAAACATCTCTCATAGCAGTCTCCCCATGCTAACCCCTCTCTAGAGGCATGGTGTTGGCACCCGCCTTCATTCTTTCCATCCTGGACCACAACTGCTAAATACACTACACCCCTCCCCGTAATCCATCTTGCTACTCCACACTGATGCTAGATGGATTATGTTGATTCCTAAAATGGAAATATAACTCTGCAAACTTCCTTATTTAAAATATTTCAGTGACTCTGAGTTGCCTCTAGGTTATGCTTCATGTACCCACCAATATATATTAAGTTCTAAATTAATAACAATATTAGTATCAAGTGAAGAGTAAGAGCTAACTATGTGCCAGTGTTCTGAGTGGTTTATATACCTTAACTTACATTAAAACACTAGAAGATTTTTCCATTCCCCTAATAAGAAAACTCAAGGAAACAGAAATTTAAAATAATTCTCTACAATCATGCAGCTGTGTTTTCTCACCACTCCTCCACTTCAGCCTCACTATCCTTATATGCTGAGCTCTGCCTCCCCCTCCAGATAATGGTCCTAAACTTCAGTCTCATGTAACTCACATTTTGGATATATATGTCTCCAAATCTTGGGGCACGTCACCTTCTCCAGGAAGCTTTCCCTAACTTAGACACAATCTGCACATTACCTTCATAGAAGCACTCCTAGGACTCGAGGAGCTCTACTGCAGCATATGTTATCTTGAGTTTTACACCCAACTTTGGTTGTGGTGTTTACTCCCTTTTTGTGGACTGTTGCATTGCATTTGCTAATATCTTGCAGAGAACATTGGCATCTATGTTCTTGAGAGACCCTTGTCTATGGCTTTCCTTTTTTCAGTGTCCCTGTCTTCTTCTTCTTCTTCTTCTTTTTTTTTTTAAGATTTTGTTTCTTTATTTGACAGAGAGAGTGCGCCCAAGTAGGCAGAATGGCAGGCAGAGGCAGAGAGAGAGGAAGAACAGAATCCCCGCCAAACAGAGAGTCTAACATGGAACTCGATCCCAGGACCCTGGGACTATGACCTGAGTTGAAGGCAGATTGCTTCACTGACTGAAACATCCAGGTGCCTCTGCTTTTGGTTTTTGAGTGACGCTGATTTCACTGAATAAGTTCGGAAATATTTCCTAGGCTTCTATTATCTGGATGAGTTTGTGAAGAATTAGTACATTTCTTCTTACATGTTTGGTAATATGACTGAAATCATCCAGGCCTGGAGTTTTGTTTTTGAAAGGTTATTTGTTATTGATTTAATTTATTTAGTAGATACAGGACTATTAATATTATCTATTTCTCTTTGTGTAAGCTTTGGTAGTTTGTGTCTTTTAAAGAATTAGTCTCCTTTCATCTAAGGTATAAAATTTGTGGGCATAGACTTGCTTATGGTATTTATCTTTTTTTTTAAGGTTTTATTTATTTATTTGTCAAAGAGAGAGAGAGAACACACAAGCAGAGGGAGCGGCAGGCAGAGGGAGAAGCAGGCTTCCCACTTAGGAGGATCCCACTGTGGGATTCGACCCCAGTACCCTGGGATCATGACCTGAGCTGAAGGCAGACGCTTAACAGACTGAGTCACCCAGGCGTCCCTGTTATTTGTTATCTTTTTGATGTCCATGGGGTCGGTGGTGATGAATGCTTTTTTAAAATTTCAGATATTAGTGATTTGTATTTTTTTTTCTTTTTTTCCTGGTTAACTTGCCTAGAGATTTATAACTTTTTTCTATACCCAGAAATTTCTCAAAATTGCCACATAAGTGTTCCTATCAGTTTTAGCTCCAGTGGCTTCTGCTCTGGTTAAGCAAATCTGAGTTGTGAATCTGTGATCACTTCTCTTTCTAGATTTCGTGGTGGCAATTTGCCCTGCAAACTCAGTCCCTGATGGGTCCAAGATAGGTAGTGATTATTGGTTTCTTTAAGATTCTGTGCTGGGGACAGGAGTGGTAACCACCCAGTACTTCACATACTGGATCTGGAACTGGATCTGTCCTTTCAGTTTAGGTGTTCTGTATCCCTCTTCTAGACTATGGATCCTAACCATTAGTGAGTGTCTATCTCTACATCACACATACATAGAAAGTAGTCTGGAATTGCGATCAACAACTTCAGTGCCCCCACGCAGCCCCTTGTATCCTTTTACTCCTGCTGGGTGTCCACTTCCAGCCTCTGTGTACTTTGCTGTTAAAGGCTCACATACGAGCTTTTATTCAGACAAGTGGCCCAGGGCTACCAAAGCTCTTTGCCTGCCAGAAGTGAAGATCCAGAAGTACGCTGGAGTTTATGTTCTTAGTCAAGCAATCGCCAGTGTGTGATTATAAAACATCCAGCTCTCTTGCCCAAAGTCAGGACCTCTCTGTGGTAAGATGTACGATCCCAATATCCTTGAAGGATTAGACTGAATCTGGGAACTTACATGGAAAATGTGCCCCAATTTTCTGGTTCCTCCATCTCCTACTTCCTTGTTCTCCCACCAACACCCCTCTCACTGCACTTTGCTATAATACTTGCACCAGAATATTTGGCTAGGGTCTACTTTTGAGGCACCCAACCCAAGACAGTGTAAGTACATGTAAGTGGCATGTACTTTTTTTTTTTAAATAAATTGAGCTGTGGGTCAGGATTTATTGTTTTATATGTGGGTGACCAACACTGCCAGCCCCATTTGTTGAAAATTCAATCCTTTCTCTACCAACTTGCCTTTGCACCTTGTTGAGAATCAATTGATTGTATGTGTGTGTGTGTGGGGGGGGTCTATTTCTGGGCTCTTTGTTATGTTCCATTGATTTATGTGTCTGTGCTTTTGCCAGTAGAAGACTGTCCAGCTTACTGTAACTTTAGGCTATGTATTGAAAGCAGGTACTTTCTTTGTTCTTCTCCAAATTGTTTCTGCTGTCTTTGTTTTTGCTTTTCAAAATAAATTTAGAATTTGTTTGTTGATTTCTCCAAAAGTCTTGCTATTATCTTCTTAAGGATTATGTTTCATATATAGGTGAATTTATTGGAATTGACATCTTAAACAGTACAGAGTCTTTCAGTTCAATGTGGTGGTTTCTATCTCTTCATTAATTTAGCCTCCTTTCACTTCTCTCATGCTGGTTTTGCATACAAATCTTGCACATATGTTCAATTTATCTCCAAGTGTTTCATATTTTTGTGTACTTTCATTTTCAGTTTTCATCACTAGTATACAGAAATACAATGTTTTTTATATTGATTTTATATCCTGTAATCTTCATAAACTCATTTATTAGTTCTCATATTTTTGTATCCCAAATTGTTCATGGCATATTTTCATTTAATACATTCTAAATTCCATTTTCTAATATTTTATAAAAATACTTTTTTTCATATTACCAGGACATATCGTTCTGTAATTTTCATTTTGTCTGATGTTTTTGTCTTGTTTAGGGATCAGATTTGCCAGATTTGCCTCAAGAACTGAACTCAGAAATGTTTCCTCCTCTTCTATTGTTGTGAGACAGTATGTATAAAAGGGATAATTTATCTCCTTAGGAATTTGGTAAAATTTTCTAGTGAAGATATTTGAGCCAGTTTTTTCTTTTGTGGAAGGTATTCCATTTCATCAAAAGCTACAGGAATATTCAGGTCATCAGTTTTTACGTCACTGATTTTGCTAGTTTGTGTCTTACCAGTGTATGGTCCACTTCATCTAAAGTGTAGAATTTTCTGATGTACGTTGTTTGGGTTTGTTCCATGAACTCCTTGTAATATCTTTCTTGCATTAGTGATAATCTCCCTTGTATTTCTGATACTGGCAATGTGTGACTTCTGTCATTTTCTTTTTCAGTCAACTTGGCTATATATTTATCAGCTTTATTGATCTTTTTTGCAAGTTTTGTTTTTTGTTTCATTGATTTTCTATTAGTTTTCCTGTTCTCAATTTCATTCGAATGTGCTGTTATCTTTCTTATTTTATTTCTTAAGCTAGTTTGGCTTCAATTTGTTCTTTTTTAGGTGTTTTCTTTTTTTCTCTTTAGTTTTTTTTTAAGGTGGAAATCGAGGTAATTAGTTTCTGACTATTATTTTTAAAATTAAATTATTATTTTAAAAAATTAAACATTTAATGCTGTAAACCTCCTTCTATGCCCTGATTTAGCTACTTTAAACAAATTTTCCTTTCTTAAATTTTCACTTTGCTCAAAATTATTTTCTAATTTCCCATATGAGTTCCTTGTTGACCCATGATGTGTTATTCTTTTTTTTTTTTTTCCATTTTATTTATTTTTTCAGCGTAACAGTATTCATTCTTTTTGCACAACACCCAGTGCTCCATGCAAAACGTGCCCTCCCCATTACCCACCACCTGTTCCCCCAACCTCCCACCCCTGACCCTTCAAAACCCTCAGGTTGTTTTTCAGAGTCCATAGTCTCTTATGGTTCGCCTCCCCTCCCCAATGTCCATAGCCCGCTCCCCCTCTCCCAATCCCACCTCCCCCCAGCAACCCCCAGTTTGTTTTGTGAGATTAAGAGTCATTTATGGTTTGTCTCCCTCCCAATCCCATCTTGTTTCATTTATTCTTCTCCTATCCCCCTACCCCCCCATGTTGCTTCTCCATGTCCTCATATCAGGGAGATCATATGATAGTTGTCTTTCTCCGATTGACTTATTTCACTAAGCATGATACGCTCTAGTTCCATCCACGTCGTCGCAAATGGCAAGATTTCATTTCTTTTGATGGCTGCATAGTATTCCATTGTGTATATATACCACATCTTCTTGATCCATTCATCTGTTGATGGACATCTAGGTTCTTTCCATAGTCTGGCTATTGTAGACATTGCTGCTATAAACATTCGGGTACACGTGCCCCTTCGGATCACTATGTTTGTATCTTTAGGGTAAATACCCAGTAGTGCAATTGCTGGGTCATAGGGTAGTTCTATTTTCAACATTTTGAGGAACCTCCATGCTGTTTTCCAGAGTGGTTGGACCAGCTTGCATTCCCACCAACAGTGGAGGAGGGTTCCCCTTTCTCCACATCCTCGCCAGCATCTGTCATTTCCTGACTTGTTAATTTTAGCCATTCTGACTGGTGTGAGGTGATATCTCATTGTGGTTTTGATTTGTATTTCCCTGATGCCGAGTGACGTGGAGCACTTTTTCATGTGTCTGTTGGCCATCTGGATGTCTGGCAAGGGAAGCAAGGGCAAAAATGAACTATTGGGATTTCATCAAGATCAAAAGCTTTTGCACAGCAAAGGAAACAGTTAACAAAACCAAAAGACAGCTGACAGAATGGGAGAAGATATTTGCAAACGACATATCAGATAAAGGGCTAGTATCCAAAATCTATAAGGAACTTAGCAAACTCAACACCCAAAGAACAAACAATCCAATCAAGAGATGTGTTATTCTTAAATACATTGTTTAATTTCCAAACGTATATCTTTTTCAGCTCTCTTTCTGTTATCAATTTTAGCTTCATTTCATTAAGGGTCAGAGAACATGCCTTGCATGATTTCGAGTGAATGATAAGGATGCCCACACCTATTCTGGATTCCTCTGGCGCTTTTCTCTGCTCTGTCAGTTCTGTGAGCTCCTTCTGCTTAAGGGAACTCTGCTTTTAGGGATGCCTGGGGGGTTCACTCAGTTGAGCGTCGACCCTTTATCTCAGCTCGGGTCATGATCTCAGGGTTGTGGGTTTGAGCCCCACGTCAGGCTCTGCACTCAGCCTGGAGTCTGCTCCAAATTCTCTCCCTCTCCCTCTTCTTCTGCCCCTCCCCCTCTAACAAATAATGAATACATTCTTAAGGAAGCTCTGCTTTTAGGTTCATATAGTACATTGAAGAGTATTTTGTCTTAATTTGCTTCTTTACCCCTTTATCATCATGTTGTTTGTCCTTATGAATGTCTTCCTATGTCCTGGCAATAATACTGCTTCACAAGCCTCCTCTTCATATCAATATGGCTATTTCAGTCTTCTTTTGATTAACATTGGCAAGGTGTATCATTTCCCATAAGTTGTTTTATGCCAACAACAAAAAGAAAAAGACAATTATCTTGTTCATTAGAAAACTGAAAGGAAATGAAGAGATAGGGCACACACAGGGAATGTCATGTAATAATGTATATATATTAGGTATTTTTAAATATATGCTTTCTCTTTTTCTCTCTATAGAGGATGCTATAGCTTTTGTTCTATTCATAATAACTCTCTGCTAGAGGAAGGCAAATTCTAGCATGAAAACACAATGCACTTTGAAGGTCCATTTATTACTTCTTTGATCTTTTGAATCAAAATTTAATTAATAATCCTAATAAAGTAATGGTGATAAGAACACTAATAATAATGGTGGTCCTAAATCTTCTTAAATCTACTATGTGCTAGCAATAATTTCTTTACTTACCTAATGTTATTTAATTTTCGTAAGAGTCCAATGGGTTAAATCCTTCTATTAATCCCATTTATAGCTTGTGGTAACATTCTAAAGATGCCATCCCCCCCAAGATTCTGTTTTTTCTTGTTACACAATCAAACCATAAACTAGAGACTGCTGTTAAGACACTTCATAGATGTAGTTAGGATCGTTCATCACTTGACATTATAAAAGAGGGAATTTTTAGGCCATATTAACTTAATTACATTAGCTCCTAAAAGCAAGGAATTTTCTCTAGATGCAGTACAAGAGGAAGGTACAAAAGGAAATCAGAGAGCTTTGAAACACAAAAAGGGCCAGGTGTGCATGGTTGGTTTGAATTTAGACAGGGTTAGTGAGAAAGTATGATCTGTAGGAGAAGACGGGACCCTCAGTTAATCCCAGTAAACTCGGGAAACAGACCTCAGTGCCCCAAGCACAAGGAACTGGATTTTGCTATCTCCCTAAAGGAACTTGAAAGTGGATTCTTCTCCAGATTCTCCAGACAAGAACTTGACCATCCAACACCCATTTCAGGCTTTGCAAAGGCTTTAAACAGAGTCCAGGTGAACCAACCCTATTGTCTCATCTATAGAACTGGAATTTAATAAGTGGGCATTGCTTTGAGTGGCCAAGTTTCTGATAATTTGCTACACATCAAAAGAAAACCAACACATGGTTAAAATAAATAGAATTTAGAAAGATTGCCTAACTTACCCAATTTAGTCTTAATCAACAACCTTTACATTCTACCACTATGCTAATAATATATTATACATATATGAATAATATCTTTTTTTGTCATACATTTAAAGTCCTTCCTCTTGTGTAAATATCAACTTCTCTCTTTCAGTCATTATTACCGACCATTTATAATTCCTTGCATTCTCAGAAGCATCTAACACCACACAAGCACATAGCTGAAGTTCAAGAAAGGGAAAGTCTCATTAAATTGATTTGAATTCTTAAATCTGATGCATTTCTTATCCCCCTCAGATCTTAAGCTGAAAAAGATTTTAATGAAGCTTGCATAAATCAGAGTGGCATTATATGGTCTAATAGTTAACTAATCTTTAATTGTGCAGTACTTTGAAATTTAATGACCATTATAGAGAATTCTGTCAGGATTAAAATGAAGCAGGGAGGCTCACAATAGAAGAACAAAGTAGAAAAATGTACATTGCTGATGCTAAAAGTGGCATTTTTGTTGCTATCTTCCTATGGGAGATTTTGCAGTAAAATTAAAATTCGGTCTATTGTTCAATTGTTTTTGATAGTTTCTTTTCCTATTGTTTGCTGACTTGAGTTGTCATGTGTTGACAAAAGGAACAATAGGAACAAATCAATCAAGATTTTTCCATATGTGAGGACAATAGGTCCAGGAAACAAAGGGTAAGGAAGGAGATGTGGCTTGATTTGCTCTCCTGACAAAAAAGACTTCTAAAACATTAAAACAGAAAACACAAGGAACATATAAAACAACAGCAACAATCAATGACAAATAGAACTTAATCACTTACTTTGTAATATATATTGCTTGAAACTTCTTAGAAACCTTTCAAAATCTTGGGGCACCTGGGTGCTGTCTGTTGGGTATCTACCTTCAGCTCAGGTCATGATTCCGGGGTCCTGGGACCAAGCCGTGCTTTGGGGAGGTCACTGCTCGGTGAGGATGGACCTCACTTTTTCTCCCTCTGCTGCTCACTCTGCTTGTTTTCTCTCTTTCTGTCAAATAAATAATAATAATGAAAAAAAAATCTTAAAAAAAATTTTTTAAGTGTATTAAAAAAAAAGAAACATTTTAAACTCTTAACTGGATTCATTGACCATTTATTGAGCCTCTTCCATGAATGGAGAAACATGTCTCATACATTATCTAATCTCCTTTTCAGTGTTTCTACTGAGCAAGCAAAGAAGGTTTTTTTTCCCAATTTATAAATGAGAAATCAGAAACTCAAAATACTCACGAAACTTTTTCAAGTGCCCAAAACTGGTTTGTAACATACATGAAACCGTACATGAAGGCAGACGTCAACTCATATTTTAATGACTTCTAAAAAGTCAGAATTGAAAGATAACCTCACTAACCCAAAAGAAGTTATCTTCACCTGTTGAGTAGCCATATTTACCAAACTCAAAATAGATGTATGCAATAGAACAATGAGAATATTTGAAATTCAATGACCAGGAATACACAAGTCATTCAGGCACTAATACAGATGCAAGGCTACCGGAGATGGTGAAAATGAACGCCTTTATAATTCAGCTTGACAAATGAAAGCAACTCCTAGGGATATTCTGATATATAGACAGTTAACTTAGAAAGAGACAAAATAGCCTTCAGGTTGGGAGTGTGACAATCTCCATCCTAACAAGTTGTTTTATATATATAAAGAAACATTGTTTCAATCAGGAGCAGGGTGGGCAACATGAATGCAAATGACGGAATCCAGTTGGCCTTGTGCTCCCTGGTGCTGAGACGGGGGACACACAATCGCCAGCCCACCCCAGTGATGGTGTCTCTCTGTGATTAACCTGACATCCTAATAGATTTGCTTTTAAGAAGGAAAGATTCTGATCAATCAAAACAAATATCCAGGTTACTTAGCAAAAATAGTCAACTCTGCATAAGTTAACTAACGCACATCCTGATGTGCATATTAGTCTCAGTTTGAGCCAAGTCTCGGAAAGTCTGATTCACTCAGTGGCAAAGCTGAGCTGCTGGAGGGACAAGCCTCAGGTTTGCTCCAGCTCTGCCCATGGCCTTGTGAGCCAGGGACACAAACACAATACCACATGCCCATCTTTTTTAAGGATTAGTCAGGAAAGGCACCCTTTGCCCACTGGTGACGGACTGTTATTCAGCAAGTACTTCCACCTCTCCGGCTACGTACATCCCTGACCCGCTGACTTTGCATTTGGCTATGACTTGCCTTGGACAATGGCATGCGGAGGGATATGCATGGGTAGACATGTTAAACATGTACGTGGTTTCATGTGCCTCTGTCATCCTCCAGAAAGAAGCACAAACTCCAAGTGGCCACTGCCTCTGCAGACTGGTCCTCAGAAGCAAATGGACAAAGCAAAGCCAGATCTCAACCTGTAGCCTGTAGACAAGTTCAGGGAACCCAGATGAGGTCAGCCTTGTCCCTGCTGAGCAAGGAAAACAACATGTATTGTTGTAGGCCACTGAGATTCTGAGTGTTCTGCTATAGTACACAAAAGATAGAGTGATAATAGACAGACAGAGAGATAGGTAGATGACAGATAGACAGATTGATGATAAATAAATAAATAGATATACACATATACATTGGGTAATACACTCTCATAATTTCTTTGGTGTTTATATTTTCTTTCATTTGACCTATTTTCCATGTAGATTACATTTCTGCCTAGATCTGACCTCCAGAATCCATGCCATTTCCCATGATGTCTGTTTCTGCCCCCTGAAATCAGTGTTTAGGCTCAGACATTTTAATATTTAGACTCTAGTTTTTACCAGTGCGTGAGTCTGCCCTTGGTCTCCTTCATTGCCTCGGATTAGAATTCTTCCCCTCATTTTCGATTTTCTAAACTGAAAACTCAGACTTGCATCCTGACTGGGCTTGCACTGGCTTCCCTGCAATACGGGCAAATGGGGGAAGCCTTGGGTTCTGAGGACCCACGATGGGGGTTTAGCAAGGTCAGGCTCCTCTGTGATGGCTGAGGAAACAACCAGCCTCCTCATCTTCTCAGGGCAGGCTACAGTACTGCTGGGAAAAGAGGAACAACAGACACCAAGGGTCTCCCAAATCTTCACATGTTAACTGGGATGTGTGAGGCAGGGAGCATGAGGTATGACCTCCTTTTCCACAGCTTAGATTTATTGTGTCTCCTTTAACCCCAAAAGTTAGATTCCATGTGGTGGCCACCTTCAACCTCTAAGAAAGACTCAATGTAGGTAAAATAGAATGAACTTTCCCCCTTCCTGCCTCTATTCCCAGCCCCAAGATTGTGACTCAACATTGCCACCAACTGCCATCCTGAATTTCCTCAGCCAGAGCCTCTACTCTCCTGTGGTGCCCTTAGTGGGAGGTCCCTAAGTCTGTTTCTCAGAGGCTGTGATTAGCATCTCAAGGAGGGCCATGGTTGCCATAATTGCCCATTTATGTTTGTCCTCAGTGATGACAGAGTGGGAGCTACTCCAGCGGGCTTCCAGGTTCAGGCACATTCCTTTCTATCTCCCTAGTTAAGCCACAGCCCTAGAGAATCAAGGTCATCAGCGTCAGTGACCCCATCCATAGAGAAATACCTGCTTTGTCTGCTAGACTCCGTGTATCCCAAATGCCAGGATGGGATTAGCGGTTTTCAGTTCGGGGCCTTGGGGCCTGAAGCCTCGTAGAAGCAGCCTTTTCTTGGGACTGAGTTTTACTGAGTAAGCCCACGTTTCAAGGTTGGGAAGCACAAGTTCCAAAAATGAGATATACTGGTGATTTTTTGTGAAGAGCCAATCTACTTTGACCCCATGAAACACAGATGCATGCATTCCGGCTCTTGAGTCACTGCCTAAATATACATGCCACTGGTAGGCACGTAGAGCTTCATGGACTACACCAGCCCAAAGAATGCCCTCTCATCTGACCACTTCTCCATCTCTTGGAGCATGTTATAATTGTGATCATTGTTATCTCTCCATAATAAAGTGGGTCACTGGGTCTGATACAGTGTTGAGTGGAATGCACTATGCTCATGGTCAGATTTTCTGGAAATAGTGATGTGATGGAAACACGGTGAGCAGGAAAGCAAGCCTGGATCTGTTTTATAGAGGATGGCATGCGTTTAGAAATCCTGCCCTTCAGAGCTCCCCATCCCAGCTCCCACCCCCAGATGGTACATGAGTGCCTGAGAAAAGCTGTGAGTCACAGGATCTTGTGTTGGAGAGAGGTTTGGGGTCCTTCCTTACAGGAAGTATCCTGTATTCTCCCTGGTCTTTGCTTCAGGGGAACTTCTGTTTGTGATCTGCTCAGTGGATGGAAAAACAGTGAGGGGTGTCCTCCTCAGGGCATTCTGTTGCTGTTTGTGGTCAAGGTCTATTGGTGGGATGCTTCTGGTGTGATCTTGTAGCTTGGGAAAGCATGAGGAGAAAATCCTCCATACCCGTGTGCTGGGTAGACTCCATCTCAACCCACAGTCCTGACTATGATGGCTGCATGACTGTCAGGCAAGGAGCTTTGTTCCTTGGTCTTGGGAAACATCTCCAGTGCTCTGGTCTCTTCAGCATTGTCTCCTTAATCTGTCTACCTTTCCACAGGACAGAAAAGAAATTGGGCTACCTGCTACAGTCCGATAGTGAGAGACCAAGGTCCCCCTCTGCCTGACCAATCCTGGCTACCCCATTCATTGGGATATGCCTGCCCCTGGTTTGATGCAAGAGTTAAGAAAATTGGTAAGGGTGCACGTGGGGGCATGCTGCTGGACATCTCCTAAAATTCCTGAAAGGACCTGAGCCCTGACATTGTCATCATCCTTATGAGGGCCCCTGCACTCCTCTGTCTCTGGGCCTTTGCACAGCTTCTCAGATCCTGCTTCCCACAGGCACACCCCAGAAAGGAGTGTTTATTCTTGATGTGAATGATACATTCCATTGGTATTCTATTCTAATTGACTCTGCTGTGTCCTAATCAATAACAGGGAACAAAAGGCCAAAAAACAAAAACAAAAACAAACAAACAAAAAAATGAAAAAAACAAACAAACAAAAACCATGCACACACACACACATGCATAAAACAAGCACACAAAAACTTGTGTTAATTAATCAATCTTATGACCCATTCTTGAGTGTGAAAAACAGAACTAAGGAAATTTGAAAGTCCTTTCTTATCCTCACAGGACTAGTTTGTTTTTGTTTTTAGTTGTTGCTTTGTTTTGTCTTTACAAAACAATTAGTGAGTAAGAAACTCAGCTTCCAACCTCAAAGCTTCTCCAAGACCTCTGTTCTAGGACACAGACCAAGGAAGCTGAGGGCTCCACCAGGGAGGCAGAACACTGCGCAGGAGTCTGGCTTAGCAGTAGATTAAAACAGGTTTCATATGTGAGAAACATTATCCTCATGTTAGGACCTTCTATTATCTCAGTGTGAGCGAGCAGCAAGGTAACATCTGCCAAATGCTAAATCCCGATTCTGGCTGATTTCCTTCCTTTCTGTCTTTTTTTTCACAGCGCACTGGCTGAGATCTCTTCTGTTCTTGTCTCTGAATTTAGGCCCAATTAAGGATCAACAGTGAACAAAGATATGGCTGTTAATAGTGAAAGGAGGCTACACTCCTTATTCCCATCTAGAAACAAAATCGAGGCACAAACAAACATCTTTGAAACTAGTCAGAGAACAACATGTGTTGCAACATGGCGTGTTGGGTTTACCCAAGGACAGAGTGAGGCCTCCCAGGGGAGAGGCTGCCTGGGTGAGTTTGCCTCACCTTAACCCCACACCACCCCCTGGACATGGATGAGCATGGTTAATAGGGCACATTAGGAGGGGAAGTGACCGGTGGGAAGGGTTAGAAACTATTATAATTTAGGACCTTAAAATTCCTGTGAAAATAGCTCTGGATCATTAGGACTGGGACATGACTCCACTGGCACCGGGTTGGTCCAGTGACTAATAAAGTTTGCTACAATTCACCAGCCATTGTGCTCTCTCATTTGGCCCTTCCATAGGTCCATAGGGTGCAGGCTAAATGGGGGCTGTAACAATCCGTTTCAAGGGAAAATGGCAGCGCCATCCAGCCCATTTGTATGCCTGCTCTGGATAGCAGTTTGCACAATGTAAAAGGAGCTACAGCATGAGCAAAGGGATGGATGGACACAGAAGAGGACATATTAACCCACGGTAGGCTGAGATGGGGATTGGTATTGGGAAATAGTAGAAAATCCATAGATTGGTCTCTCCTCCCAGTTCCTGGCACAGGGCCCCAAAGCCCTTTGGAATTGTGTGGGTCATAGGAATGTCTTTTGTTATAACAAGGTGACACTTGGTCTCCTGAACTAGCAGCAGCAGGTTAGTGTCAGAATCGAGTTGAATTGTGGGGCGCCCAGGTAGCATTGCAGACAATTGCTTGGTGTGGGGAATGAACCCACCCATCTGGTGTCAGAAGCCTTATGAGTGTGTTGTAATGAGTATAAAAGAAGAGGGGAGAAGTTTTTTCTTTGCAGGTATGTCAAAATAAAATTTATCTGGGATATTTACTATGAAGGCCCTAGAGCCTTTGGGTGCATTCTAAGTATTCAATGGAGGGCAAAAATACACGGGTTCTTCAACATGGTTGATGCCTGCCTCCTTTGGTGTGAACTTTGGGTAGAAAACATGCTCTGGAAACCAAGGATGCAGACACCATAGGATATACCTTAGCCAGAATCAGATATTAAAACTGTGACATTGTTTCTTTAGCTTTGCCCCGAAAGGTAGTCATGGCTTAGCTGATCTAGTTTTCATTTTTTAAATATTAATTTATTTCATTGTAACAATAGTAACAAGGTCATGTAATGCATTTTATCTATTCTTTATAAAAATTATTGGCGTTGCTCCTGCCTTTCCCTATCCCTCAAACCCACTAATCACTCCCCTTTTCTTTCAATTAATCTTTTCTCCCCTAGTCTACAAGCAAATCTCATTATGGAATGTTAACTCTCAAACCTGAAGATAAAATATTCTTTGATGAGTCTGTCCCTATAATTATTTGCAGGATACTCTTTCATTTAAATATTAGCAAATTGTTGGCAATCTCTTTGCATACCAATGCACTATTCATTGACAATTGTCTATGGTTGTATTCTTCATGCAAGTTTTGAAGTAAATAATGCTGGCTTATGAGCTGACAAATCTGCTGTTGAAATACTTTCATTTTCTATCTACCAGCTGTCCTCTCGGAGAGGCAGGATGTAATGAATCCCAGGAAGAGGATTACACAGTACCACCTATTCCATTAGGGTATTTCATTTCTAAGCTTGAGAGAAGCCAGTTGTGAGCTTAAATATTATATCACAGAGCTTTTGATTAGAATGTTTTTTGTTATTCATTTTAAACTGCAGAGGTTGAAAATGTATTTCTAATTTAATTTTTTTTTTTCAACTGAATAGCAGAAGTCTATAGCAGCTACTGTCTTTCTTCAAAGAGTTTCTGGGGGGAAAACCTGGTTATTCACTTCGAGTTCAAAGTATGCTCGAGAAAGCAAGCAACAAAAGAAAATCTCTAAGTGTTGGCAAATAAAATAGCATCATTTATTTTTGTTGTTAGTAAAGTCACTATGTTGTTGTTGTAAGTCACTATGTAATGTGTGTAGATACATTGTGTCTGAGTGTATCCTTGCCTGACAGAAAGCCAGGCATGCAGCTGGTGCTTAATAATGGGAATTCTTTTCCCCAAATCTATCCTGTACTGAGAGTTTGGGCAAAACAGGTCACAGGAGCTGTGGGACCCCAGTGACAGCTGAGAGGATGTCATGCCAACATGAAGTGATGAGAGGGGAGACTGGGTCATTAGCGCCACAGGATTCCGACCAGCAGGGGAACCAAACGGATTAAGATGCTGTCAGCACATTCAGAGAATAGAAAGGTTTTAGCACTGCTTTGCTGTTAATGGGAACTGGGCTCTTTTCTTTTATATTGAACACAATAGTATTTTGATTGTTATAAATACTCAGATGGAGAACATTTTCAAAAGCAGACCTGTACTGAAAAAATTCCCCCCATATTTATCCTTTGTTTCTTTGCTTCTCTGCTCAAGGACTGCTGCTCTCACAGTACTTTGACCCACCACAAGTCACTGCAAACTCCTGACGTCAGCCCTTGCTTCCTTGCCAGATCTGCTCAAATCTCAGAGCTCACCATTCAATCCCCTTGCCCCTTCGTTTTGTCTTTCTCCACAGACCTCCAATCCCAGATACAATAAACCTCTACGTGCTTGTATCAGAGTGGGTGAACATCGCTGAAGAAAAAATCACACAGCCTAGAAGATACGTTTTGCTTTACTTTTGTGGCTGTGCACTTGTAACAGACTCTGAGTAGCCGGGGATGCACCTCCCTGCTCACAGTCTTGCTCTCTGGCTGTCTGACGTGCCTATTTCACACCTTCTCTTTTCTCTCTGGAACTCCACATGGTACTTCTCCACAATCACAGCAGCTGACCTATATCTATGCCTGGACACCAAAGGACATGACGCAAGAGCACCCCATTTCTGGTGCTGCTGGAGGATTGCTTTAAGGCTGGGCTGCAGGACCAGTGACCCCTCTCAATTGTTCATGCTATTTGCCAATTTCCTTTCCCCCTTTTTTACCTTGTCTCTGTCACTCTGAACACCTGGAGTCCTACCAAGGACACTGTCTATGTTGAGACGTGATCAATAATCCTTATTAATTACAGGAGCTAGTGGGGCCCATTATCTTATTTTAACCCCCCACCCCAGTTTAACTTCTTATATTTTTGTCTCTTAGTCTAGGACCCTGGCGGAAGACCTTGAGTGGTGGGACGGAAGGTCATATGAAGGAATAACGCATCCAAGGGGACTCTGAGGCTATTAAAGCAGAATTTGCAGATCTAGGGCTGCCTGGGTGGCTCAGTAGTTAAGCATCTGCCTTCGGTTTAGGTCATGATCCCAGGGTCCTGATATCTATCTAGTCTGGCATCAAGCTCCCTGCTCAGTGGGAAGCTGCTTCTCCCTCCTCCCTCTCCCACTCCCCCTACTTGTGTTCCTTCCCTGGCTGTGTCTGTCTCTGTCAAATAAATAAAATCTTAAAAAAAAAAAAAGAAAAAAAAAAGAATTTTCAGGAGCTGGAGTTACACCAGGATGATTGGGAAGGGCCAGAGAGGTATCATGGTGATTTAGATTTTATCCCCTGAATTTTGTTTCTTGAGCTAGAAGTGGTAAGTTTCAAAAAATAACAGAGATTGTGAGTTACAAACCATATGTACATGTTTGCCATATGTACCCTGGAAGCTTCTACAGATTATTTTAGGAAATTATCTTATTTAAACTTAAGACATTTCATTAAATATAGCCTTGACTAGCATTTAAGTTTTGTGGTTTTTGCGAGACTAATATAAAGGAATTAATTTGCAGTTGTTAAATTGTGTGGAAGCTTCTGATGCCCTGATGTCCCTCTTCCTCCTAAACTCTGACTCAGTGGCAATACAAACAATTCATCGACTTGCTTATTCATTTTACAAGAAGAAATACTTCTGAAGCCCCTACACTATTTCAGGTTTTTTTTTTCTAGGTTTTGATATTTAAGATATAATCAAAATAGACAAAATTGTTTTCAAAGAGCTTACATTCTGTGGAAGGGGATATACTTACAACTAGGTATATTAGTGGATGCATTTATGTGTACATAGTGTGATAAATACTATGGGGAAAGATAAAACAGACTGGGAAAAGGTCAGGGATGGGTAACTATTTTATATGGACTTGTCAGCAAAGACCTCATCAAGTAGGCCACATTTGTTCAGTCTTAAGGAAAGGAGGGACCAGGAAAGGATGAAAGCCCAGGGTCATTGCAAGTGTGCAGACCCTGAGGAGGAAGTGTGTTGAGTGTGCCTGAGAGACAGTAGGAGGCAAGCAAGACTGCAGGAGAGCCATTGGAAGGGTAAGCCAAGGGGGGTGGGATCAAAGACAAGCTCAGCTTGCAGATCTCCTGGGAAAGATTTCTAAATCTGAATGCACAGATCTCTAGTAAAAGAGAATTACAATTTGGACTTCATCATTTAAAGACTTCTAGTCCTCAAAAGTCATTGATAATTAAAGAAAATTATAAGTGTAACACACTTGGAAAATATTTGTAAGACACATACCTTATAAAGCACTTGCCTCTAGAATATATAAAGAACTCTCAAAATTCAACAAGAAAATAAAACTCTAATTAAAAAAAATAGTAAAACATCTGAACTGACACTTCACCCAAGAAAACAGAAGAATATCAGATAAGCCCATAAAGAAAAAAAGCTCAACATCATTAATCAAGAATAAAATTACAGAAAAGTACAATGACACATGTATTAGAAAAACTGAAAAACGAAACAAAACGAAAACCCGACCCCGCATATACATACCCATTGATGGAGAAGATACAGAGCCTGGAACTCACGTACATTGCTAGTAGGAAGACAAAATGAAGCAGATATTTTGGAAAGTAGTTTTTTTTCCCTTAAAAAATTAAACATTTATCATATGGCCTAGTGCTTGTACTTACATGTATTTGACCCTAGAGACATGAAAATTTAAGTTCCCACAAACTCTATCTGCCACATTTATAGAATCTTTCATTGTAATCACCAAATATGGGGAAAAAAATCTAATGAATTTGGGTTTTTCAAAATAGTGAATGGATCAAGAGACAGTGTTGTGTCCATGCAGTAAAAGGTAACAGACTATTGTTACACAAAACGACATGGGAGAATCCCAAGCGCATGATATTGAGTGAAGGAAGCCAACATTTCCATACTCTGTCTTTCCTTTGTATGACACTGTGGAAAAGGAAAAATCACAGTGGTAGAAATGGTCGGTGGTGGCAGGAGGCAACATAGGGGAAGCACGACGACCCTCGGGGTGATAGAACTGTTCCATATACTGATTGTGATGGTGGCTACAGGACCCATTGCATTTATTAAAGTTTATGAGCTGTACACTTACTGTGTGTAAATTTTATCTTAATAGAGCTAATTAAAATTTTAGAAGTCTGGTTTATGTGGCTATGTCACTAACCAAAATTTATGTATATCATTAGTGAAAATTATAATGAGGCAGGTGATAAATTCCTTAAGGAATAAGGATCTAAGGGTTTTTAGGTGACTTAAACCAATGGTATTATCTAACTGCATGAGTTCCAAACCTGGGGACTCTTTAGGGAGGAAGCTGAATGAAAGGAGTTTACATCAAAGCTTTGGAAAGAGCAGTAAAAGGGAAGCTCCTTGAGCTGCATGGAGAGTGTGGCTGGGTAAACAGTTGTGGTTTCGAGATTTTGGAGAAAGCAGAGTTCTCCGTGGTGTACCAGATTCCGGGAAGAACAAGGACAGCAACAACATTTAAAAAATGAGACTTAAAAAAAAAAAAAAAAAGAATGAGAGAATGTACCCGTGACTAACATTCCCAAAAGGTAGAGTAGAAGTATTGAGGACAGTGGTGGAAGAAAGGTCAGTTTAACAGCATACGGAGCCATAGTGGAGGGAGAATCCACAGGATGCAGGGGGACCTAAGCTCATCCACCTTACGGGGGCGCATGACCTCCACGTCGGAGAACCACAGGAGGACCACGGTGTGTGCACCGTGCTGGCAGGAGGTGAGGGTCGAGGTCCCCCATGAGCACGCAGGACTCTGGAGATCCCCTCCCCTTGTGCTGATAATGCTGGCTACATAGAAATGGGGAGGTCTTCCCAAGGTCCCCATATGTACCCTGGAATATCAGAGTACGTACTGTATGTTTTTGGTGTTTGTTTTTGGTGAATATCTCCAGTGGCTAATTCTAGAGTTTCTAACATCAGAAATTCACTGAACATTTTTAAATGAATAGGTGGAAAGCGAATGATAGCCATTCAAGGATCTTTTGACCAGTCGCCCTCCTGGATAGTCAGTCTTGACGTTTAGAGTCTGTCAGCACGCATGACAAGAAACATATCAATAAAGTAAAACTGCACAGCTTCCTGTTTCTCTGCATTTTGTTCCTATTCATTTGACTCCATCCAAAGGCCTAATAAGTGGCTGCTCACAGACTGCGCTTGAGAGAATTCAAGGGAACAAAATCCCTTCTGCTGGATAGAGAAAAGGTATTTTCTTACTCTTTTGTTTTGCTTGGATGAGTCCACTCTGGGGAGCGAAATGCCCAGAGTATAATTAAGCCAGCGTAATCCCTTGATCTGACTACTCTGGGAGCTTGTTCACCCCTCCCAAATTTCTCTTCCTGATAGAGCACTTTCAGAAAGAGAGGCGGTTCCAATGTAGGAGAGCCAAGGGCAGATATCCCGGTGTCCATTATCAAGGGAGCTTGACCAAAGAATTGGTCCCAGTTCCTGTCATGACATTCCCAGGCCAGCTGGATGCCTGTATTGTCTGTAACCACAGGTTCGTGTGTTTCCCAGTTTGGGCTGTAGAAGCTCCTTGCTGTCCACATATGGTTATTCTTTGACATTTATTTGTTTTGCTTCTCCTGGGGTTCTTTCTCTCGCCATGATTATATCCACCACCTTTTGTGACTATACAGCTCTTCAAAAATTACACATTGATAAATGTTTTAAGGACAAAAGAGAAAGCTGTTTAAAGCTGACATGAAATTTTCTCTTGTTTCCTTAAAGCTTGTTTGCCAGGGAATGAAAAGCTACAATTACTCTAACGTGATCATGGGTTTTCACACCAATGCTGAATGCGCAATTACTCTTGGCTTTGGGAATGAGTTTGAAAAGGGACACAGAAAGGTAATCAACTGGGTGTCTTGGGCAGACAAAAGGAGCCTGATTCAGGAAGGGCAGAGGGCAGAGGACATGGCTGCAGAGCCCCTGCCCCCAACGCCCCGCTGCAGAACGCTCACACTTGTTTAACCATTTCCAGAGCTCCTTCAGAGTCCTTATTATCAAACAGTTAATTTCCAAATGATCAGTTAGATCTACTTGCCCCAACATGAGATTTCATCATCTCAATCAGGAATGTGACAGAGGGACACCTGAGGGGCTCAGTCGTTTAAGCATCTGACTTCAGCTCAGGTCATGATCTCAGGGTCCTGGGATTGAGCCTGCCTCAGTTTCCTCACTCAGCGGGGAGTCTGCTTGTCCCTCTGCCCCTCTACCTGTGTGTGCTCTCTCACACACACACGTTCTCTCTCTCAAATAAATAGAGCCTTTGAAAAAAAGAATGTGACAGAATCTGACTGGGTTTTCATCATGGTATTAGTGGCCTTGAGTGAAGTCCGGAAGGAATGAACTGAGAAGTGACCCCCACATGTGAAGCCAGGTACCGCTTTCAGCTTTGAGAAGTCTTAGGTATCTTATTTTTCCTGGAAAACTCAGAGACACTAATCTCTAAAAATCACTGTATGATTATTTTCAATGAAATGAAATAACATTAAAAATGGCATAACATAACACAAATATAATTTATAGAAAAGAGTGGTGTCAGTGGAGAGTTCCGGCTTTAAAGCAGGGCAAAGCAAGGCTTAAATATATTCAACCACTTTACTAGCTGTGTGGCTTTATATGAGCCACTGACCTCTGCTGAAGAAGAGTTGCCTTTTCTGTACATTGAGTCAATAACTCTTACTTTACAAAGTTGTTATCAGCATTTGGAAAAAGGGTGTTGACCTTCCTTAAAAGTAAAACATCCAGTATTTTACCAGAAAAATGGGTTTATTTGGGCATCGTAGAGGAACTGCTGTTCCGGACAATCAAGCTAAGGTGAAGATAGGTAAGCCCAGAGAACAAAGGAGAGGAAAATTACTTTATAAAGAAAACAGGCTGCCTTGAAGGAAAGTCCACTGGAGGAAAGGGAGAGTTCAGAGGGTTGATGGTTTCTCATTGGCTGAGTTGTGGTATTTTCTTATTGGTTGAGCTTGTTGCAAGCAGAAAATTTTCCTTCCTTCTGCTGTAGCAGGGTAGGCTCCTTCCTGTTGGGAATGCAAAAGAAAGCAAGACTCCTCTTTCCCAGGTGGGTCTGCAATTGATGACGAGGGAGAGGGCGTGAGTGCTCGCCTTTCTGGCAACAAAGGTAAAATGCTTGGTCCAGGGGCACCGGGGTGGCTTCAGCTCAGTTCATGATCTCAGGGTCCTGAGATCGAGCCCCGCATCAGGCTCACTGCTCAACAGGGAGCCTGCTTCCCTTCCTCTCTCTCTGCCTGCCTCTCTGTCTTCTTGTGATCTCTGTCTGTTAAATAAATAAATTTAAAAAATCTTAAAAAAAATGCTTGGTCCATAGACTTTATTACAGACTGCTTTGCAGAGGTTCCTGATGCTAAAAATCACTGGAAGCTTTTGTTAAAAATAGCAGATGCCAATCCCCTTCCTTAGAGAGCCTGATACAACAATTCGGGGTGAGCTCTGGAGTGTGGAAACACGAGGTAAGAAAGATTTGGGAAAGACTTCTGGGGAATGTGGCATTTCCTCTGGGGTTGGAAAGTGGGCAGGGCTCCGGGGATGCAGTTAGAGAAAGGCACCTTGAAGTAGAGGAAATTGACAGGACATGCGCGCAGGGCTGGAAGTCTGCGGGGAACCCCTGGGCAGGCTGTAAAGCTGGGAGGGTAGCATGCAAACTGCAAATAAGAAGAGATGGGCAGAGAGTGGAAAATAATACACATGGCATAAAAATCTCACATGTGTGAAAACCAGAAAAGAGACAGCCTTTGCTGGGACCATTGTGCACGCTACACTGTTCTGTCATTTCTTAGGCAGTATAGTCAGATGAGGGATAAGCTCATTTTATTGCAGATACAGAGTTACATTTTGTTACTTATATAGAGTCACATTTCTGTATCTGCACTCATTCTGCACATTTTTTTAGAAAACCCGTAGGAGAATGCAATGCTTCTATTACTGGGTCATGAATAGGAATGTCTATTTTGAACTCACCAACACTACTCTCCTGAAAGTCTGACCCAGCACACATCACAATTCTAAATGGCTTATGTTTTCCTCTAAGTATACCGCACTTTTCTGCTCCCTGGAGCTTCAATGTCAGCTTTCCGTAAATGGTACCAGAATCTATTTTGTTGGTGATTTAACTATAGGGATTCATCCCTGCCTTCTTATTTAACTTCCACATTGAATTTAAATGTTTTATATTTATTTTTTCACCAGTAATCAGAAGCCTGAGGCCAGTGAATGAATCTTGAGTAAAAGAAATGAGCTGGACTTTTTCCAAAATGTAATTCATTTCCTATGAGCAAGTTGGGAGTCTAGAGAATTAACTTTCACACCAGTAGCTTATTTTATATCACATCAGTCTGCTTCCTATTAAAATTAATTTGAGAACAAGAGCAATTATCAATACATTTTTGTTGCTGTGGGTCCCACTCCACATAAAAATATTTCAGAAAGTATACAGTGATAAAGTGTTGGATTATAACAGAAGACACCATCACTGGTGGGTTTCAATATCTCCTGACCAGTTTTCCTGCTCTTGAATTGCTCTCTCTCTCTCTCTCTCGCTCTCTTTAAAGAACATTTATTTTTTTAATTATTTTTATGAACATATAATGTATTATTGCCCCAGGGGTACAGGTCCATGAATCGTCAGGATTACACATTTCACAGCACTCACCATAGCACATACCCTCCCCAATGTCCATCACCCAGCCACCCTAATCCTACCCCACAACCCCTAGCAACCCTCAGTTTGTTTTGTGAGATTAAGAGTCTCTCACGGTTTGTCTCCCTCCTGATGCCATCTTGTTTCATTTTTTCCTTCCCAACCCCCCAAGCCCCCCGCCTTGCCTCTCAAATTCCTCACATCAGAGAGGTCATATGATAATTGTCTTTCTCTGATCGACTTATTTCGCTCAGTGTAATACCCTCTAGTTCCATCCATGTCATTGCAAATGGCAAGATTTCATTTCTTTTGATGGCTGCATAGTATTCCATTGTGTGTATACACACCACATCTTCTTTATCTATTCATCTGTTGATGGACACCTAGGTTCTTTCCATAGTTTGGCTATTGTAGACATTGCTGCTATAAACATTTGGGTGCACTTGCCCCTTCAGATCACTACATTTGTATCTTTAGGGTAAATACCCAGTAGTGCAATTGCTGGGTCATAGGGTAGCTCTATTTTCAACTTTTTGAGGAACCTCAATGCTATTTTCCAGACTGGTTGCACCCCCTTGCATTCCCACCAACAGTGTAGGAGGGTTCCCCTTTCTCCACTTCCTTGCCAATATCTGTAGTTTCCTGACTTGTTAATTTTGGCCATTCTGTCTGGTGTGAGGGGGTATCTCATCGTGGTTTTGATTTGTATTTCACTGACACCGAGTGATGTTGAGCACTTCCTCATGTAAGATACTTTATTTTTTTAAAGATTTTATTTATTTATTTGACAGACAGAGATCACAAGTAGGCAGAGAGGTAGGCAGAGAGAATGGGGAAGCAGGCTCCCCGCTGGGTAGCGAGCCTGATGCGGGGCTCGATCCCAGGACCCTGGGATCATGACCTGAGCCGAAGGCAGAGGCTTAACCCACTGAGCGACCCAGGCGCCTCAATACTTTATTTTTTAAAGCACTTTTAGGTTCACAGCAAAATTGGGCAGGAGGTACGGAGGTCCCATATATCCCTTCTCCCCACCATGCATAGCCTTCCTCAATATCCACATTCCCTCACGAGAATAGTACATTTATTACAATGGGTCAACCTATATTGACACATCATAATCATCCAAAGTCCCTAGTTTACCTTGGATCTTACTCTTGGTGTTGTGCGTTCTGTGAGCTTGGACAAATTTGTGATGACATGTATCCATCACTATACAGAGTATTTTCACTCTCCTATAAATCCTCTGTGTTCTGCCTGTTCTTTCTTCCCTCCTGCTAACCCCTGGAAACCACTGATCTCTTTATTGTCTCCATAGCCCTGCTTTTTCCAGATTGTCAGATAGTTGGAATCATATATCATGTATCATTTTCAGACAGGCTTCTTTCACTTAGTGATATGCATTTAAATGTCCTCTGTGTCTTCTTGTGGCTTGATAGCTTCTTTCTGTTTAGCGCTGAATAGTATTCCATTAAATTGGTATTTCTTAAACAATGAATTTAGATAGGCATATGGACATGGCATTAAATAAATACTGAATTATGCATGAGTAAGTTCTTTCTATTTTTAAGTTGTATTTAATTTTTTTTTCTGATTACACCAAAGTAGAATCTTCAGCAAATAAGACTGCGACTGGCTTACATTTTCCCATAATGAAGTAGAGTTTCATTTTAACATAATACATGTGTAAGCAGAAACAATGAGTCCATGCAAATTAACAGTATAAATATATTTAAGAGTAGCAGCTCACATCAGTTTAATAACACTAGGGGTTCATATGATTGCAGCAAAATTATAAAGGTCATATTGTAATAACAGTGGTTTAGGATATTCTGCAGCCAGAATGACTTTTTAAAATCCAGTTTTGATTATGCCACACTTGTCTTAAAGCCTTTCATTTTATCCTGGGACATCTACGGGGGACTTCTCTTTATCTAATCTTCTTCATTAAATCAAACACCAAGTTTTACCTCTAAAACATGTCTTAAACTTGAGTCTGTCCATTTCTGCTACCTCCCTAATCCAAGTCACCATCATCTGTGACCTCAATGTCAGTAAGAACTTTCCACATCCCCATCCCCCACTTCAATCCAAGCAGCCAGACAGGTCTTTCTAAATTACAAGTTGGGTCAGCTCACCTAAATGACGAGGTGATGGTAGCTTGTGAGCACATGGTTATTTTCAGCTCTACTGAAAAGCCTCCAGCTACTGAGAAGAATGCGTTTGAACTAAGAATCAGGGTGTGTGGAGGAAATACATGTATTTTCCAGGTCTCGGGAGTCCTAAATTATCAGGATCCTGACCACTTCTCTGGTGTCATTTCCTTCTAACCTTCCCAATGGCCTTGGGATATGCCGACTTCGTTTCCAGCATAGTACCTCAGCACCGATGACCTTTCTGCCTGGAAGGGGCTCCCACCTGCCCACCTACCTTCACCCTTCAACATCGCTGATCTCCGTACTCATTCTCCCTGAGGATTCAGGTCTTTGTTTATTAAAAAATATTATTAAAAAATAACTCATTCTATGCATTCAATTTGAATTCTTTACTTAGTTCTCACCGTGAAATGATTTGTTGTATCTGATAAAGATTTTATTTGTTTATTTGAGAGAAAGAGTGTGAGAGAGAGAGAGAGAGAGAGTGCACAAGCTGGGGGAGGGGCAGAAGAGAGTAATTATCTAAGTTTGTCATTCATCCTACCGTTATTTACTGGAATTCTATTTTAAGAAAGAACTGTCTCCCTTCTTCTCCCTTTTATTTATATATCCAATCATTTATTTATATGAGTATGGCCCTGTGGATATTTATTTTATCCATTTGTATCATTATTTAAATTATTGCAGAAATTGTCTCAAAGGAAGTCATCGGGATCTTCAAATTGGCTTTTGTGCCCAGCTTTCATTTCTGGAGTCACTCTGCATTCCATGCTTAACTTATATTTTCTCTGGAATCATTTCCTCCAAGAAGGCCTGGTTCCTTTTACTGGAAAGTGGATCTAAATGCTAATGTATGTACATTAGTGGTTTTTCATTGCTACTGAAGTCTTATACTTCCCAGTCCTTTATAGAACATGACTGATGTACACAAGGGTATAAAATCAAGGACTGAGGAGTTTCAGAATCATCTCGGTCTGAGAAAGACTAGGGGGAGGTACTAGGAGGGATTGCCTTTTGAACGGTACACTTCTGGCCGGCCAGACTTCTTCCTGGTATTATAGCTGCATCTCCTTATACCATCTTTTCAACAAGTCCACAGTTTATCTCTTAGTATCCCTAACGTAGATTAAGGATAGAGAGGTTAACTCACCCAAATTCCTATAGCTTTTTAAAGGAAAGTAAAAAATACCAATCACCACAGTGACCACTGAGCTGTGCAGGGGCCAGGAACTAGGTCTTTCTCACGCTGAAGCCAGAGTTCTTTCCAGAGTCTAATGCTTTCTACCCAGGGATGGTCCCCAAACCTGGGGGACAAACTGGGAGAAAGGAGATCTCCTTCTACCTTCTCCACTCCACTGCCTTTGCTTCTGTCCTTCACACAGCAGCATGGCCGAGGCCAGGAATAGTCTTTGGTAGGTGGAATGAAGAAATAGTAAAGGCTTTATTGACAACTTCTCCAAAACCATATTCAGGTAAACTTTCATGCCTAAATAAATAGAAACACGTTTATGGTATCATGGAAGATTTTGCTCCTCTCAGGGCTTTTGAGGGACCTGTGAGCAGGACACACTGTGACTGAGGGATGGAGAGAGACGTGGCTGCTCAGGTCTGGCTCCAGGATTTTTTGTCTTTTTTTGGGGATACATAGCTGGGCTTTGAGTGGAGGCAGAGAATCCATAAACCTCCAACATGAAGTGATGTGTCAGGCCTGTGGAACACTGATGCCCTGCCATAGATCCAGAATCCAGACAGTCTGGGATGGGGCTCAGTCTGCGAGGCATCCACCTTTGGCACAGGTCATGATCCCAGGGTCTGGGGATTGAGCCCCGCATCAGGCTTCTTGGTCAGCAGGGAGCCTGCTTCTCCTTCTCTCTCTGCCCCTCACCCGGCTCATGCTCTGTCATGCACACTCACTTTCTCTCAAATAAATAAATAAAATCTTAAAAAAAAAAAGAATCAAGACAGTCTGAAAGTCTGAAACCATACACCGGTGCTATTTCCATAATGACACTCAAAAAGACCAACACTGAGTCAGAGGTGAGATGTGAGCTGTGCTTTCCTCCTACCAGCTGGGTGACCCTTGGGGAAGTCACTTGGACATCCTGACCCTTCCTTGCTTTCTCTGGCCCTCCCTTCAGTTTTTTATTTTTCTCTCTTAATTGGTCTTCCTTCCTCCCTCCCTCCTCCCTCCCTTCCTTCCCTCCTTCTTTCTTTCCTGCCATAGTTAAATGCACTTAGCTGAACCTCCATAGTAACTAAACACGACCAAGAATGGAAAAGTGCGTGGTCAGGCAAAGGCATGTGATAAACTGATGTTTATCCGATGTTGCTCCTTACTGCCCTGCAGATTTTGCAGACTTGGAAGCCCCTTGTGAATATGGCAAGCAGCAGCGTAGAGGAGGGGAAGGTGAGCATTGGTATTTTAGTGTTATCTTGGTGTCTTTGGAGGGCATAACACTCTCCCCTGAAATGGCTCACATTCAGGTCATCAATCATATCATTGCTTATAAAATCAGTAATCAATTCTCCCTTTTCTTGTTTCCTGACCTCTCTGTAGTCCTTGCTGAGCTGATCACTTTATCCTTTTTGAACCTGTGTTTTGTTGCTGCCTTTTGCTCCATACTTATCTGGGGGTGTTTGTTTGTTTTTCTTCTAAGATTTTATTTCTTTATTTGACAGAGAGAGAGAGAGCACAAGTAGGCAGAGCAGCAGACAAATGGAGAGGGGGAAGCAGGCTCTCTTCTGAGCAAGGACCCTGATGTGGGGCTCAATCCCAGGACCCTGGTATCATGACCTGAGTCAAAGGCTGATGCTTAACCGACTGAGCCACCCAGGTGCCCCTGTACCCATCTGGTTTTATCACAACCTCTTGACGATTACTTGGTGTGTTTTCCCGGACCTTCCTCTCTTGCCCCATTGTGTCTGGATGGTGTCTCCACGCTGTGCTCTCCACCTGCTTTCACTTCTTTGCAACACTATTTGGGTGATTCTATCCGTTTCCTTGGCTCAAAATACTGTCAAGAGCTTGCAGACTTTCAGATTTACATCTCCACTCGGACTTCTACCTGAGTTCCAGAGGCGTACACTCAAATGCTTTCTCCAAATCTCTGCTTGGATTAATGACAAGAACCACAAACTTAATATGTTAAAATATTGGTTCTATTTTTTGCACATAATGTACCCCCTACAGCTTTTCCCATTTCAGTCTGTGTCCCCATTGTGCATGCAGCTTCCAGGCTTGCATTCAATTAGGCACTACGCCTCCAAGATATACCCGAATTCTCATCACTCCACACAATTCTGCTACTAAAAATGAAGTCCATGACACATTCTTGTCTTCTCCTTGGTAATCCAGCAGCCCCCACAGCCACTCTCCCTACTTCCCACACTTGTCTTCTGCCCAGTGGCCTGAGGAACTTATGTAAGATGCCATTCCCTAAAATGGCCTAGAGACTCCTCCATTCCCTGCTGGCTGCCTCCCTACCCAACCAGCCTCCCCATGTCTTCCTTAAGCACCACCAGCCTTCACCGTGTGCCTCGGAGAGTATAAACATTTCTACCTAAAGATCACTGCACCTGCTGTCATTTTTCTATATTTGCAGAAATGTCTCCTCATTATTCAAATCAGAACTCAGTCTACACCTCCTCAGAGGGGCTTTTCCAGCAGCAGCAGAATCATAACCGCCACCCTTACAGAGTCCCGGCTTTTCTTCACTTAGCGCAGCACCCATTTTGTCTGAAAGTGTTTTCCTTCCCTTTGCCCTTCTTTCTTTCCCTCCTTCCCCTGCTTTCTGTCTTTCCTTCCTTTACACTCCACTTTCTTTGTTTCTTTCTTCCTTCCTTCCTCTCCTTTCCACTAAAGTATATGCTCCAGAGGAACAGAGACCTCTAACGTCTTTTTAGCTGCAGTGTTGGTCCAGGGCATGTACGGAGCAAACACCATCACACGTTTAAATGTATCAAGACGTTATTAGGTAAATGTCTGTGTGTTGGGAAATAGGGAGACTTGCCAGACAGTGATGTCAGTCTGACTCCAGCTGAAGAAGAGAGAAGAGAGGAGAGAGGAGTGGGAGGGAGCATCCCAGGTTTCTCATTATATTCTTGAGCCAAAATCAGTTGATGGCTGGTGCTTGTGTCTCCCAGAAATGGGTCTGCCTTACCATCCACCCTGCAGGCATGGCTGGTGGGAGAAGCCATGAGATGCTTAGCCTAAAAGAAAACAGCGATGGGTTTCAAAGCACAGCCTCAGTTGCATTCCCTGGAGTGGAAATCTGCCCCGTGCAATCCGTGCAAGCCAACAGAACTGCCTTTTACTCAAGAGTAAGACCAATTTTTGACATCCCATTGGTGCTCTAGAAATGGTCTTACTGCTTCTTTCTATGGATGCAAATACATATTAAGTATGAAAGAATATATGATTGCATCTATAGAAAGGGGCACTTTTCCAATGGCTTTCAGATAATTTTAAGAAAATGTGGTAGATGGGATCCCATCAAGTATGTTAAGTACACTTGTCATCGTGAATGAGAAGTTGAAAACACCTATCCAAAAAGTCCAGAAGGACTCAGGAGTGATAAAAACCAACAAGAAGTACATTCTGGATAGCTAAAATGAAAAGCAATAAGCTCGAAATTATAAAAGAACCAAGGAGGGACTTCTAATCACATTTTATCTAAGGAGAATTCCATTTTTCAAGAGCATAATAGAAGGTAATGAAAAGCACTTGTACAAAGAGAAGGAAAAAAAGTACAACTCGTTAGTCTGTTCAAAACCGCAGCGTATTACTGGGAACGTCTTTCCCCCCTCAGGTTATCAGATATATTTTAGTACCAGATGGCTAAAATTTGTTCCTTCTCTTTCTGATCTTAGGTTCTAGAGGCTCCCTCTCCCCTGGGAGTCCCTTCCTCCCAGAGGGCCCTGCCGGTGGAGATCACGAGCACAGTCTCAGCTCTGTGCCATTCTCCAGGAAGGGGCGGTGAGCTCTCCCTTTGTTATGCTTGTCATTGCTGTAAATTAGAGTCACACATGAGTGGACCGACTATATTTACTCCATACTAAAAATCTCCTAACCTCCTCCTGCTTTCCTTGTGACCTTCTGTTAGTGGATTTAGTGGGGAGAGTATCAGAGACTGACTTCAGTCTTGGGACTGAGGGGGAATACACAACACCCGGGAGGGCGGGGCACATGGATTTGCATGCTCTGGCATCCTAGCCTGTTTGCATCATGGATCACACTCAAACTATACCCAGAAGGAGATGATCACAAAAAGAAATTACTCTTAAGAGTTTGAAAAACCAAAGCTTAATAATTGTATACGCCATTATTCACAGAATATACAAAAGTATGCTTCTGCATAAATCAGTTTGTCTGTAGGTGCCGGTTCTTGGAAAGAAAGCAGCAGATATGTTTTCAGAAATGACAGGGTCATTGTTTAAATGAATAAAGAATAGAGAGTTATGCAGTCCTGGAAGACAGTACGGTGTAATGTGAAGGTGTTCACTCATTCCACAAATATTCTGCACTTCCTACTAAGTTTTGGACACAAAGCATCCACGCAGAAAGATGACTAGTGTCTCAGTAAACACTCTTGGACTTAGGGAGCCATGTTCCAGAATACAGGGTCCACAAAGGCTGAGAAGAAGCCCATGCATCACAGAGACTCCTGTGTAAATAAGGTACAGCTGTAGGAAGGTTTATGTTTGTAGGAACATCACAGAATTACTCATTTGTTTAAGGGGCTCATTCTTAACTGGTTATGAAAACCACTTTTGTTAGAATTAGTATTAATAACAGTGATGCATGTAGATTCCTTCTAATCTGATGTGGCATCTTTTGATGGAGTTCATATTCAGTTTCTCACTGTGTTCCACAACAGCCTCATGTGGGGTCCCCCATATCCCATATTCCTGTGTCTGCCTGTGACTTTCCGCTTTTGGCACTGATCTTTCCATCGGAAGCCTTTCCCCAGTTGTGTGTGTGTCTGTGTGTGTGTGAGAGAAGGGGGGGTTGCTGTTTGACCTGCTTGTGGGTAGGGAGATGGGAAGGTCAGAAGTTCTGGCAGTGAACATCCCCTGTCTCAGTCAGTGACGACTGGGATTTATAGACAAATACCCCAGCTTCCTTCCTCTCTGGTGGGACGATACTGTATCATCACACATAACTTTCCACAAGTCCCCTGAGGACTGAATCCTGATTGCACCAGAGGTCACCTAGTCGTCAGTGCTCCCTCTCCTGGCTTGCTCACTTCTTTGCCTAGCTTCCACTCCCCCACTGGTGTGTCCTGAAGCTCTCCCACAACAAACAGCTTGCAATCACTGTCCTCACTCAGCACCCTCTCTGAGGAAGCTTAGCCTAACGTACATGGCATCCCGGGAAGTAGGACTGCATTCATGTCAGGCACGGAACACATGGGCGCAGGGCTATCAAGCGACTTGCTCCAGGTCTCTCATGGAACAGCAGCAGATTTATGCAAAGAGAAGAAAAACAGAGATTGGTAAGAGGGCTTGGAATAAACAGACTTCAGGAACCCTGGCAAGGATACCATTTCTGAGGGAATGCATCCCAAAGAGAGAAGGGGTATGCCCTCTCTGCAGTGATGAGAGAGGGACCCGGTGTGAGCAGAGATAGAAGGAGAACCTCTCCAGGGTCTGGTTTGGTCTGTAGAAATGAGTGAGCTCCTGCTATTTCAGAAATAATGCCCACACACCATATTTGCCGGCGGAAGTCTGTCTCCGGGGCAGCAGACAGAAAGAGCATCTGGGGGACGTGAGTGCCGTAAGATGATCCCAGCATGTCCTACATACAGATCCAATTCTTGCAACCGACAATACCAGGGGGGAAAAATGTATTGCATTAAAACACAGATATTACATGAAATTAAAAATACAAAAAGATTAGTAAGACACAAACAGATGGAGAACAATTAGCATGCAAAACAAATTCAGTTTATGGAGAAGTATCCTCTGGTGTCTTGTATGTTCAATATTTTTGATTGTACCTTCAAAAGCTGAAGGACAGATTCCCTGGATTTAAAATTTTAGTGTTGTGTATTAGCTCTCTCTTGCCATATAACAAATTAACCCAGACCGTAGCGGCATGAAACATTGGTACACATTAACACTTCCCCTAGTGCCTGCGGGTCAAGAGAGAAGCCAGAAACGGTAGCAGTGAGAGCTCTCCTTGTATACATTTTTACATGTTGTGAATTTTGACTCTGTGACTTTGTTAATATTCAAAATGTAAAAAGCCATTTCGTTTTCCTTAATTAAACGTGAGAGATCAAACACAGCCCCTTCTCCCTGAGGCCCTGTCATGACTCATGCTCCCTGAAGGGGTCGCCAATTTTCACAGTCAATATTTTGAGCCTTAGACAAGGCTCTCAAAGTTAAGTAAGGCACTTAACCTCATCCTCCTTGGGAGTAGGTCCCCGTTATTAGTTTCCCCTTAATTGTGAGACTGTTGTATGACAGAGGAATCAATACGTTATGTAGCCAGCAATGTACACTCATGTACACTCACGGGGATTTGCATCCAGTCTCTCTCGACCCATGCTTATACCCACATGATGATTCTTTCTTGGCAAACAAGTGCTAGAAACATAAACTCTCATTCAACTGTGGGAGGGCGTTTACAGAGCAAGATCTCCCTCCCTCAACACCCCCCACACAGTTTAAGCCCCTCTCCCAGGATGAGCTCAGCCAGTAGCTAATGTTGCTGGATTCTCCTGAAAAGTCAGCAGCTTTGCTCTTGGAAAGGCTTTCCTGTTTACCGCTCTTTGATGGAATTCTCATGGGAGAGAGGGAGATGGGATATTCCCTGGAAGGTGTTCATCTTCGTCCCTTGTCATTCCCCATCGATCCATGACACGGGGGGGGAGGGGGGTGAGCTGTGGGCTGTTCAAGCAAAGCCAATTATGACTGAGTGCCTGCGTGGAGGTTCAATTGTCCGGAATGCTGTACTGGCCTCAATTTAGAGCCTCGATGCTGAAGAAAATCTGAAACTCTCTTTCAGGGCTGTCGCCCATAATTATAATATTTCAGAGGCATTAGAGATAATGGAGCCCTTGTCTTTCACACAAAATTGTTGAGTACCAGACGACTTCTCTGGCTTTCATCGGCTCCGGGCAAACAGGAGCCTGGGAGCATCCTCTCAAGTGTCCACACAGCAGAGCCATGTTTGGATAGAGGACACAGCGCACGTGCTGGGACAGAAAGCACAAGCCCTGTGTGATGGGAGAGGACACACACACCGCCCCCTGCACAGATATTCATGCACCATGATGGCAAAGGAGGGGCACCGTGTTTTTAGTGGGCACTATTTAGGGCCTAGGTGCCCGTGGGTTTTTTTATGTGAGTATGAAGATTTTTGTTTTATTTCCCTTTGTTTTGATTTATTTTTCTAGGGATTCAGCACTGGCTTTGCAAATGATGCTTTCGGGGAAAGTGTTAACTTTCTCTGGAAGGTGGTCTCCTATGTCTAAATCGTCTTATCCCTCTCTGCCTGCCCCAAGCCTCATAGGGTCAGTCCTGGCTGTTCTTTTAAGGCACATTTGGTCTTTGTCGCACCCAGACAGCCCTCCAATCCCCAAGAGCCCCACCCCCCAGTCTCCCTGAAGCTCCTCATTGCCCCACCGAGCCTGGTGCCTTCCTCTCCCATGAGAGTCTCATCCCAGCCTCTTACCTAGGATCCGGAAAAGCAGAGGATTTCTCTGAGGGAGATTCAGCAAGAAATCGGCAGATTGTTCCAGGAGGCGAGAGTGCAGGCGGAAGGACGTGAGTGGGGAGGGGGAGAGGAATCATAATGGGGGAGGAGAAGAAACTGGGATTTGTAGTCTCGGAGCCAAATCAAAGATCCCAAAAGGAGGGCCTGCAGGGGAAATGTGGTCAGAAAGGATTGATGAACATAAAAATATCTTACAATTTAATATAAACTCATGCTTCTGCTGTCCTTTGTTGCCTTTCTAGTGCACATATTGGATGAGTTGTTTTAACATTCCTGTTGGGTCCCTCCCAACTCGTCAGCACAGTTTGGGGTCAATGGAAAACTGTGTTTCCTGATGTTTTGAAAAACCAGTGGAGGGCTCAGGTGGGTTCCCTGACTGTGTTGAGGGACAGAGGCAGCAGAGGTGAACAAAGGGCTCCGGAGGGAGGGAATCCGTGGGTTGTCCGCTTTGAACATCCCCAGGAGCCTCAAGGAGGCTTTGGGAGGTGTGAAACAGAGGGAGAGAAATGTTATTCATAGGTCATGCAAATCTGATCCAGATTCTACAGACAAATGCAAAGAAGCCTGAACTTGGGGTTTGAAATTAGTTGGACCAACACTGTATTTTGTTCGGAATCTTCCTCTTACTAAAGCCATGACTTGGAATAGATGATACAACCAGCCCAGGCCCTGGTAAGCAGCTGATGTGGGCACATTCAGAGCTCCCTCCCAGGGCATGCGATGGATGACTGACAGGGGTGTGTGGCTGGCAAACACTATCTAGCCATGATTTTTCTCTTTTAACTCCTCTAAGGTGTGGAAGAAAAAAACACAAGTATTTAGAAGCCTAAGAATCTCTCTCTACAGCCCAGTTCTCTGACTCCTTCTGAACATGCCGCCTGAGTGGTGTTTTAAATTGTGTGTATCACTTCCAGAGTGTACCCAGCCCAGTGTGGGGGGCTGTGCTGGACGTTTCTGCGTCAGACAAAGTCCTGTTATTATACGGGTGCTTAATTTCTCTGGGAGAAAACCTCCACGCACAAATGATGGAACAAAAGAAAAGGGATTTCAATAAGCTCGAAAATGAGCGGAAAAGCTATTAATGAGATAATGAAAGAAGAACAGAGAGGGCACGGTTAAAAAAGGAGCCACAAAAAAAGACAGAGTTGGAATTTTCTGTGAATTTCCATGCCCAAAGCTTATATTTTTCAAATTCTCTATGATTTCTGAGATGTGGTGCCTGGCATGACTCATCCACTTTTTTTATTAAAGAGCAGAGTTTTTTATATTTCTGTTGAGTATGGATCGGTGTTTAGTTTCCTGAAGAAACTGAAGGTATGGGAATTCAGAATTCCATCTATTTAATGCCGTGGGGGGTAAAAAGCAACATTAAGGGCCAAATCATGCCCCATCCCCACATCTGACCTCCAAAATTCATATGCTAAAGTCCTGGCCCCAGCACCTCAGCATGTGTATTTGGAAATAAGGTCTTTACAGAAGTAATTAAATTCAAATGGGACCATGCAGGAAACTGGGACAGAGACAGGGCCTCCCACAAATCCAGGACAGTGGCTGGGGATCTTCCCGTCTTGGGCCTCAGAAGGAACCAACCTGCTGACACCTTGCTCGCAGACTCCTGGTCTCCAGAACTGGGAGAAAATAAATTTAAGCCCTTTCTTCTTATCATTAAGAAAATAAATGTAAGTCGTCAGTCTGTGGTGCTTTCGAGAGCCTCCTTATCCAACTCATACAGCCACCAAGCAATACAAATGCACCCTTTTCCAGTGCTCTCAACTCCACTAAGAAGTAGGTAGAGAGAAAAATGCATAGACATCTCGTCCTCTCTGAGTCTTGATGCAGTCAACCTTTCATTCTATGATGCTGTATGTCAATGAACAAATTTAATAAATTTGTCAATGGAAATTTTAGGAGTAAACTTTACATTTGAATAGCAAACCTTCTAAATTGCCTTGTTGTCTACAAAAGAAGCATCTCCATAAGAGCAACCCCTAGGAGTGTGGAATTTATGTAGATTCACGAGGTTTTGTCAACTTGAGACCAAAAGTCCTTGTGTCAACCCAGCAAACTCTGATCTTTTCTTGAGTATGTGATCTACTGAAGGTCTTTCTTTATCTGTGGAATGACAATGAAACCTACGTCTCAACTGTCCTGTGGGTTAATGGAAATATTGTTTATGGAACATCTAACTCAGCTCCTGCCCCTGGTGTGAGATCAGTGGTTCTAAGTTTCCTTACGATACTTTGTAACAACACCATGGAGACTGGCCTAGTGCCCGGGGAACTTACTCTCGGCATGGAGCTGTCCTAACTTGGGGTCTGGAATCTCTTTCAAGCTCATGGTCACTATGTATTTACATTCCAAGCAGTAGCAAGAGTCTGAATATCTCTGAAGACTTACTCACAACACTCCCTTTCAGAGAGAGCTTAGACTGAAGGGTTCTAGAGTCAATATCGTAGTATGATAAGGAAATGAAGAGATTTGCTTTAGAGTCTGACTCAAATGCAATAACTTGAGAGAATTCACTTTATTCACCAGCTTTGAAATCCTGGGATTGCATAGACACTAAACAATTTGTGGAAGCCTAACTAAATGTTTCATATCAGAGAAAGATCTTAGTTGTTAACACTGTTTTAATGCTTATCAATGAAACAGGGATTTGATTCACAATTTTTTAGCCCTAAAATTAAAGATACCTCTTGAATAGATAAAGAGGGAAGAGAATTTAAATAGAACCACTTTCCCATGTGCTGACTCATTAATCCTAAAAGAAGACGCCTCTTTAGATAAGGCAAATCATTTTTAGACAACCCGGACAGTGTTACCTGAAAGCTTTTGGGATCCATCTGTAGGGAACTAATTTGTAGTATGTTTTGCACCTTGCTTTGGGGTTTGCAGGACAGAGTTTAAAGTAATAACATACTTTGACAGATGCATTCTTCATTTGGACTGTAGGTTAAGCTGTTAGTTTCATCTGTTTGATCATTTCCCCCATTCAAATATCCATTCTTTTATTCATCTTTGATAAGCTATGTTCAAATATTATATTGCATTTTGGATGAAAAATGCATAAATGCTGTTATCATCTCTGCCCCCAAAGACTTCAAGTTTAATGGGAGAGTTAAGACACGTTTGTTAAAAACAAGACTCCATTTTGGCAGAATCCCACAGCAGCAGCAAGAACAAAATCACACAACAAAAATGAAAAGAAGAATGAAGAGTGACAGTAGGGATGGAAGTGTGAATCATCCCTACAGGTGGTTGCTGGGGGAGGATTCACATACGTGCTGGGCTCTGACAGGTGGTAAACCATCATCCAAGTCCTAAAGAAAAGACATGACGTATATACACGTCCACTCATTTTAAGGACAATAGAAATAGAAATACATTTGATAATAATCTAATTGGGGACAGTCTGTCTTTGAAGCTCTGGGGATAGCAGAGAGGAACAGCTTGTCCCTCCTGTCTTCTGGTGGCTCCTGATCGTGGGAGTCACATCCGCGTGTGTGCTGAGTGACCCCTCACTCTGCCATGGCCAACTTCTGCCATGATATTAACTGGACATGTTCTGTACATCATGTATTATGAACGAAGACTTTTATTTAGCCCCTATTTTTATTTTTCCTTTTTAAAAAGATTTTATTTATCTGTTTGAGAGAGGGTGAGAGAAAACAGCTGGGGTGGGGGAAGATGGAGAGGGAGAAGCAGACTCTTTGCTTAGGGACTTGATCCCAGGACCCCACGATCATGACCTGAGCCAAAGGCATAGGCTTAAAAGACTGAGCCACCCAGGTGCCACAAGCCCTCATTTTAAAATTGGTGCTCCAAAACGTATTGTCCTTTGACAGACCTCTTTAAAAAAATAGTTTTTACTTTAGAACAATTTTAAATTTTTTAGAAAACTGTGAGGATAGTACAGAAATTTCCTATACATTCTGCATGCAGTTTCCCTTTTACTAACATTTTACAGTAGAGTGGTATGTTTGTTGCAGTTTATAAAAAGCTATGGGTACATTATTCTTATCTGAAGTCCATCATTTATTCAGATTTCCTTAGTCTTTACCTTAGTCTTACCTAATGTCCATGTTCTGTTCCAGGATCCCATCTAGGATACCAAATTACTTGTAGCTACATGTCTCCTTGAATTCTTAGGAGTTTCTCAGGCTTTCCTTATTTTTGAGGACTTTGACTGTTTCAAGGAGTACTGGCCAAGTAATTTGTAGATTGTCCTTTAATTGAGATTTGCCTAATGCTTTTCTCATAATTAGTTACGGGTTTGGGGAGGAAGACCACAGTAACATGCCATTTTCATCACATCACAGTAATAGCACATATTATCAATGTCAATTATCAACATGTTGATGCTGACCTTTCTCCCGTGGCTGAAGCTTTTCTTTTTTTTTTTTTTTTTAAAGATTTTACTTATTTATTTGAAAGACAGAGATCACAAGTAGACAGAGACAGGCAGAGAGAGAGGGAGAAGCAGGCTCCCCACTGAGCAGAGAGCCGGAAGGGGGCTCAATCCCAGGACCCTGAGATCATGACCTGAACCAAAGGCAGAGGGTTAACCCACTGAGTCACCCAGGCGTCCCCCTCCCTTTTTTTTTAAATCAGGTTTCTCCACTGTGAAGTTACTGTTTTCTCTTCCTTTCACTCTGGACTTTGGAAGGAAGTCACTATGTAACATTCACACTTTAGGAGTGAGGGGTTTGCTCTGCCTCCTTGTGAGTAAAATGTATAAACAAATTATTTGCACATCTTCTTCATGGGAGATGTCTCTAATCTCCTCCATTTATTTATTTATTGAATCACTTACTTGTATCAGTTTAGACTCAGAGACACCGATTTCATACTTTGTGTTATAGTCCAATAATACTTTATTTCTTTTGGTGCTGAGATTGGTTAAGTTTTGACCACTGGAAAGTCTTTCACTGAGCTCCTGTGTCCTCTTCACAGCAATTGCCATGTACATCAGTGTAAGAATTACTATTTTTTTAATACTTACTTTCTCACATAAGATACTCCCTCTATGTATTTTTATCCTTTCTCCATAGATGTGGAAATTGAGGCTCAGAGAAACTAAGTGACAGGACAAAATATCCTAGTGAGTGAGTAAGTGTTCCATGATTCAGAGTGAAGTCTGTGCGGCTCCAGAATGTCCATGATTTACCATTATAATACCTTGCCTGTGCAAGACCATGGGATGAGCTCTTGACCTAAACATTTTTTTTTTAAGATTTTATTTATTTATTTGACAGAGGTCACAAGTAGGCAGAGAGGTAGGTGGAGGTTGGAAGGGGGGAAGCAGACTCCCTGATGAGTAGAGAGCCTGATGCGGGGCTTGATCCCAGGACCCTGAGATCATGACCTGAACCAAAGGCAGAGGCTTAACCCATTAAGCCACCCAGGCACACCCCTTGACCTAAACATTTTTAAAAAAGAACTACACAATAGTTCTGATTCCAGAGAGTCTATCATATAGTCAGCCCTATAATTTCAAACATCACAATATTTTGGGTATTTTATGTTTCTGGAAGGTCGTTTAGTCATTCAGGAAATATGTTTGAGCACCTATTGTTGCCCGCACTGTTAGAAGTGGGGATGGATCTTAAGGCAAATGGAGACAATCCAGGAGTCTGCTCTGCTGACAGTTCAAAGACTAGAGCTGTGTGACATTAATTGGGTAAGCACAGAAGATCTGAAGATTACAAATGCATGTTAACTCTTGTGGAGGTCAGTTCTGGAAATCAGCTTTACTGGGCTAAAACCACAGTGTTATCAGACCAGATTTCTGGAGGCCATAAAGGACAATTCACCTTGACCTCTCTAACTTTTAGAAGCCACTTGGGTTCCTTGGCTCATGGTCCCCTCCCCCACCTTCAAAGAGTGTCACTCAACTGCTCCTTCCAACAGATCTTCTCTTCCTGCCTTTGACCTTCTTGCCTCCCTCTTATTAGGATCCTTGATTACATCAAGCCCACCAGGATGACCCCAAGCAGTCTCCCTACCTCCAGATCTTTAACATATCTACCGGTTCCTTTCAATGGGAGAAGTAATATATTTACATTTCTGAGGATTAGAATGTGGCCCGCAACTTAGCCTACCTCTCTGCCTTCTATAAGGGCACATTCCAGAGTTTATGCCTGTCTGGATATGTTCTCAGTTGTCACAACTGGGGTACTACTGGCATGTCGTTGGTAAAAATCAGGGATCCTGCTAAACATCCTCTTATTCGTAGCACAGCCCAACAAAACAAATATCAAGCCCTAACACTAACTAGTTCCAAGGATGAGAAACACTGACTTATAGAAACAAGCAGTGGTATGAACAGAGATTACTATAAAGGTGTGATTTTATGATATGGATGATATGATATGATATGGATAATAGTATGGAGAATTTGCAGAGGCAGAAAGTCCATTGATTGCCCTGAGTAGTAAAAAATGAGATGATATAAAGGGCAGACAGGATTCCCAATAAACCCAGCTGTGGGAAGACTTTCCAGAGAAGTGGAGGCTGGTATGTAAATCTGTCATAGAATAGTAAGGTAAGTCCTATGACTCTCCAAGAACTTGAGTGTTGCTGGGGTATAAATAAAGTGGTGGGTGGGAAGTGTTACGGGAGATACAGTTTTGGATCAAAATGTCACTGGGCCTTGAGGGATGTGGTATAGAACTCAGACAATGTCCTGGGGCAGTAGAATACCTCTGGGAGGTTTAATAAATACAGGGATTTTAAAGTAGAGCTTAGAGCAAGGCTTGGAATTATTTCTCCTTTCCTAAGGATAAACCATATCAAACATTCTGGGTATATCAACAAGCTATTTTCATAGACAAGTAACTGGAGCTTGGGATTTTCCAAGATAGCTCAGAGACTAAGCTAACTCAGTCAATTTTATATTTTATAGTTGTCTGACATATTTTAAAAATAAAACTACTGATACCTAAATAGTAAAAAATCCAGTCTCCCTCCTCTTGTACAAGGAAAGCCCATTTGTCCCTCTGTGTTGCCCTCCTGTGCATCTCCTTTATCCTCCCACAGGTTCACTCTGACATTTCTGGTCTTCAAACGTGTGGGGCTTTTCCCCCCAACAATCAGTGCTCTGTGGCACCTGCTAGGGTTCCGCGGTTCACCTCAGTTCTGACACTACCTGCCTGGAGACAGTGTCAGATTCCACAGCTTAGGGGCTCAGTCCCACAAGGCTGCCCCCCATCCCCTCCTTGGGTTCCATCAAATTGCTAGAGCAGCTCACACAACTCAGGAAACAGTTACATTGACCAGCACGTTCAAGGACCCAGCGGAGGACACACATGAGCTGGCAGATGAAGACACACGCAGGCTGAGGTCTGGGAGGGTCCACATCACAGGGACTTCTGTCCCCGGGAAGTTGGCGTGAGTCGCCCTCCCAGTCTGGATGTGTTCACGGATCAGGAAGCTCTCCAAATCCTATACTAGTGGGATGTTATGGAGGCTTCCTCACGTAGGCATGATCGGTCATTACTTAACTCCGTTTTCAGCCCTGCTCCCTTCTGAAGAGAATGGGAAGTGAGATTGACAGTGTTTAGTCCTTCTGGTGACCAGGTTTCCCCCAGGAGCCATTTAGGAGCCCACCCAGAGTCCGTTCCTGAGAACAAAAGACACTCCTATCGCCCAGGAAACGACAAGGGTTTCAGGAGCTCTGTGGCAGGAACTATGGCAGGAACTAATAGACAGAATTTCTATTACCTCACAGTATCTTTACCTGCTCGTCCATACAACCAGGTGCTTATGTGGTTAACCACAATCCATATGCTCTTGTCCCGGGTGCTGCCAGAGCACCGTTTAGGCATTTACACCACAGAAAGAATGGGCTTCAGAAATTCCCTTCCAAACAGGTCACAATGAGGAAAGCAGCAAAATATAAGACATTGTGCTGTCCGTTGTCCTGCCTTCCAGTTTCCCTGTGGCTATTTATTTTCTTCTGGTGTCGGGCAAGCAATGTCTAATCTCTTCTAGAAATATATTTCTTTAAAAAAAAAAAAAGTACAATCGTAATTCTTCCATGCAGTATTTGTCATTGTGGAGATTCAATGAAATGATGTAAGTTCATTTATTTGTTCACAACGTATTGAGTGTTATAATGGGCCAAGCGGCAGTTTTCACATTGGGAATTTAAAAAATGAATGAGAAGGGGCGCCTGGGTGGCTCAGTGGGTTAAGTCTCTGCCTTTGGCTCAGGTCATGATCTCAGGGTCCTGGGATGAAGCCCCACATCAGGCTCTCTGCTCAGCGGGAGCCTGCTTCCTCCTCTCTCTCTGCCTGCCTCTCTGCTTACTCGTGATCTCTGTCAAATAAATAAATAAATCTTAAAAAAAAAAATGAATGAGAACGTGCCCAGGGTTTGAGAGGTCACAACTTAATTGGGGAGACATCATTTAAAAAGTCATTACAAACTGTCACCCGCCGTGATGACTCCAGGACGCTATGCCAGGTTTTGTGGGGACACAGGGAGGCCTGGCAACCAGCAAGTCTTCAGGACGCAGGGACACTCTGCTGGGTCTCCAAGATGTGAAATCACACTGCCATTGTAGCAGTGAGTCATTCATAATGAGGAAATGAGAAATAGATTCTTTGTCGGGAAATGGCGTAGACGTTGTATTAGTTTACAAAGGGCTACCATAACAAAACACTACAGACAGAGCTATTGAAACAACAGAATTTGTTTTCTTACAATTCTGAAGCCTGGAAGTTCATGTATAAGATCTGGTCCCTGTGACCTCATTTAACCTTAATTACTTCCCTAAAGGCTGTGTATCCCAGAACAGTCACACTTAGTGCAGTATGGCTTTAACCCGTGAAATCTGGAGGTACACAGTTCAGTTCCCAGCAGACACTTAGGTTTGGATAACAGAACAAAACCCAGGGTCTGAATAAGCAGAGAAACCCCACTACTTTTGAGTCTTGCAAGGTCTCAGACAAGAGCTGAATAAGAATCAGTGTCACTGGCTGCGAGTGTGGTGGGCTGGCTGGGAGCGTCTGGGGGAGCAGCCCCCAACCTGCGCACAGAGCCCAAGGATTCTTATAATTCATCAAATTTCCAACCAAAACCAGAGTCCAAACAAATTAGGAGGCTCACATATCCTGCAGGGCAATGGATGATGCCCAAGGCACAGTAGGCATGAGACACACACTGGGAGGGGGAAAAAAAATAAGTAAAACAACATTTTAATTACCCTTTCTTACGCTTAATGCTATAAATGTCTCCTGCTGTGATTGCATTGGGAATGGAATATGAGTTTCTGTCCTTTGAAAAAAGCAATCTGAACATGGCTTACAACCTTAGAATCGAGCCTTTGTCTTGAAAATGGCATAAATGTTCTTGAATATAGTCATCTTTCTGCTTTAATACATTAAAAAAAAAAGGACAGATCTAGTAACAAAGGGTCTTTTCAAAACTCTTTAACAATAGTATATCCTTGAGGAGGTGCAGGGGTGATAGAATGAAAACAAAATAACTTTGTTGGCAACAGAAACATTAAATGGAGTTCAGCACCCTTCCTTTGTGACTCTCTGGGATTTGCTTAAACTCTTTGAGCCTCAGTCTCCACATCTGTAAAATGGGAACAGCAATGTCTAGTTTCCAAGCCTGTGCTGGCAATGGTATGAGATTCTGTAAGCCAGGCTCTAGCAATGTGTACAGAAGAAGTCCTAAAATGCCCTTCTGAAAGAAACACTTTCTCTGAACTTGGCTGAGCTGAAGAGGAGTAAGGATGCTAAGCCCTCAGAAAAAACTAAGTCTACGCTGGGAAAAGTGCAGGCTTCAGTCCTTGGTCCCCTCTTATTGGGGATGATTTGGCATTTTTCCTATCTCACTAAGCTTTAATCTGTTCACATGAATTTTCTTTAAAAGAGGCTACAAATACATTCTTGTCTGGCGGATACATCTAACACTAGGACATAGTAGCTTCAAGAAACAGTAGTTTTGTTTCCTTACCTTCTTTTATGTGTGGCTTAGCCACAGCACAAGAGCTCCCATAACTCTTGGGTGATGGATATATTCACATTTTCCCCCAGCTTTCAATATTTTTTCCACAAGAGCCAGGAACTCAGGAGGGTCCTAAACCTACAAAGAAGGCCCCCTTGGTATATAATTAGGGAATCCAGGAAACTGAGGTATTTTGTATTTAGTATCTTTTATTGGGACAGGTTTGGGAACCCCAGTGGGATGGTCCCAACACTGCAGAGTCTGAATCACTGGGAAAGCAGCACAATGAAACCAAATTAAGGCATGTTTCCAGGTGTGTCCGACTCAGCGTAGACCTGAGGCAGGGAATGATATTTTCTACATAAATTTAGATTTGCATTCCCTGGCAGAATGCTTACATGTGTTGTTTTTCACAGATCCAGGGACAAGGCAGCCAGAATAAAAGTTCCAAGCTCAAGAACAGGCCTTTGGCCAACACGACACAGATTGCAAGGATCCGGGGTAACCTGCGTGGAGCATGCCTGCCAGCTCTGGCATATTGTCTGACTGTGAAGGCAGTTAGTTCCAATCTACCGCTGATCCGGCTGTAATTAAAACCTAGCACAGTTTATAAGAAGAGTCATTTTACTTGGTTGACCACTGAGATACAAGAAAAAGATTTATTAAGACTGTTTGAGAGGTCTTACATTCTAAAGAAATATATGCAGTATATTTTCAGACCAGCACATTGTGTTATCTTTAATATACTTTTATTACTACATCTAATATATATATGCATATATATAAATTTATTAACTGAGATTATTAGGCATATAAATTCCTCTGTCTTGTCTCAGTGGAAACTTTGGGTTAGACCATAAGGATAATGGGGTGTCAGGGTCTAACTCTATGTTAGAGAGTTAATGGGGGCCAACTCTACGTCTCTTCATAAGCTCTATAGTTTCCCTCAGGTGGGCCTTGGAGGGTCTACTAGAGACACTCTGAAACATCCAAGAGCAAGAGTGAGGCTGTGGGGACTTTCAAATAAAATGCAGAATGAGAGAGAAAGAGGAAGGGAGGGAGGGAGAGAGTCTTCAAATTCCACTTTGCAATAGATTCTCAAATCTAATCAATGCTTCTCCCCAAATAAAATCACTTCCTAGTTCCAAAATTGATGTTAATTAGATATGAGAACAGAGACATGGCGACATGGCTCAAGAGATCTGGACAAAAAAAAAAAAAAAAAAGAAAGAAAGAAAAGAAATAAAATAAAATAGAAATAAAAATAAAAACCTTACCACAGAGACCAAAACTGCAAGGAAGAAATGCCTACGTCAGAGACGGGGACAGGGGCAGAATTCCAGCTCTAGAGACTGGTGCCACAAGTGATGGAGAGAAAGAGACACCTCCCATTTGAGAGGGTTGGGTACAGCCATTTAGATAAAGGTCAGGTTGGAGGCAAAAGCTCTGAGCAGAGGAAACTCCCAGACCCCCTGCTGCCACGGCCCACCCACCAGATCCTGGGTCTTGGAGGGTGTGCATTCCTAATCTCATTTTGTATTTACTCCCTTTTGTCTGGATGAGGTCAGGAACCCTGTGGGATGCTGCTGGCACTACAGACTGTGCCCAGAACCCGAGTGGCCAGGAAGGCAGCACAATGAGGCTAAGTTAGGGCAAGTTTCCAGGCGTGTGCAATTGCTCACCGCTTTTCCAACTAGGCGCTCACAGCCCCTCCCCTGTGCCTTTGTAAGTGCTGTTCATAGCATCTGGAATGCTTTTCCTCCCCTTCTTGGGATGCCTCAAGCTCCTTCCCTTTTCACCTCCAGTGAGACCTTCTTCCTTAGTCTTCCTTGAACTGGCCCCTCACAATGACCCATAGAACAAGTGTGTGTGGGCTTTGACCTCCCTGGCATCTCGCCCCTCTGTGAGCGCTGAAATTGCCTCCCTGTGCCATAGGTTCTTGTTCACTGGAGTTTTCTGAGCCAGTCTGAGCTGACCAAAGGCATCTAGCATAGTTACAAAGATATAACAAATAATCCAAAGAGGTTTGCTTTTTTACTGGCTTTTAGGGAAATCTGGCATCCAGGACCTGAAACGGTTTGTAAGTTTAAAAATTTAGTAGCAAAGCGGCATCTGTCAGCGGGAAGCAGAACCTGTGTCTCCGGCTTGTGATGAAATTCCACAGGCTTAATCTCTGATGGGTTTAGAGAAGAGAGACCAGAATGCTAAGAAATGGAAGCAGCAGGCTAGTCCTAATAAAAGTGGAGCCCTGGCAGTCGAAACAAATAAATATATAAACACCCAGGGGGGAGATTCTCCCTCAGACGCCAGGTCCTAAACAAGGGGCTTGCAGTTCCAAAGCCTGGGAATGAAGAGCAAAACAAACTGTAGGCTTATGCTCACATAACATGTATTTAGTATAGTAAAACATGAACCTCTCGGGTTCACGATTACCCTAATGAGCAATGGGGTAGCGCACAGGGTCTTGGGGGAGGCTCAGTCAGTGAGCAGAAGGTGGAGTGTCCCGAGCTCTGGACAGAGGAGGGTTGAAGGGGATGGAGGGAACTCTGATGAAAGGAAGAGAGACATTTGGGAAAGATGTTGTCAAGAGCAGGGTCCTCAGATGAAGGCGGCATCTGCCCTGCGGGGGTTTATACACTATGTGCATTAGACAGTGTTCTTTCAGGTCAACCCGATGAATGATTTCATGGCCAAGATATGGGCATCTGAGTTCTGTACCCGAGGTACCTGCGGCTTGGAATTGCTGATGTGACTGCTCCAAAAGTCACGTGTCACCTGCACTCCCCATGCGTCTGTCTCAGTTCCCTTCCACCCCCTTGCTCTGCTCTGCGACGTGGAAGGATTCGGATCCCTGACAACGGCATTTCCCAGACTCCACTGCCTGCTTATTTCCCACTGGGTTCAGCCAGTGGAAGGCACTGATGGGACAGCAAAGGCAACATGAGCCCAGAATCCAGGCTATTGTCTCCTCTCTCGGGGCTTAGGGGGCACCTGGGAGGTGGGGTAGTGGCTGGTTCCTGTAATTCCAGGTCTGGCTGCCCACCCATCCTTCCGGGTCCCAGCTCCTCCCACAGCCCCTGCTCCCAGGCTCCTGCCCCATCCCTTTGCTCTGTCTCCAGACTCTGATTAAACCAGCTCCCTCCTTGCCCCTCCCATCTGGGGTTGAAGTCTGCAGTACCCTGTTTGAACTTTATCACCATACAACAAGCTTTCTTCATCAGATCTCCTCTGACGAATTAGCTGGTGTGAGCTCGTTCCTGCCTACACTTGACAAATCCATCTCTTAAGTGGACGAAGCCGGATGAGAAAACGGAGATGCCCTGATCCCTGGTACACGGCCAGTCTAGTGTGAGATGCCAAGAGGGGTAACAAAGTCACACACGAGGGTGGCCACCTTTTCCAGGAAGGGACCATGTTTGGGGCTTTGTGGGCCACAGAGTCCCAACTGCTTCACTCTCTGCCTTTATAGCGTAACCGCAGCCAAGGACCACACGCATGAAATAGGGGCATGGCTCTATCCAGTAAAACTTTATCGACAGAACAGGTCAAGAGGCAGCTTCTGCGGTCAGGCTCTAGTTTACTGACCCTTGTGATAAACTGAACGGGGACTTGGGGCAAACCACCTGGGACGCTTGGGATAGGACAGCTCCTGCTGAAGGTTCAGGCTACTGGGTTCATCTCCCTTTTGCCAGAGAGATACTGAAGAGAATCCAGCAGGGGCAGAGTTAACACGCTCTGGATTGTAAAGCTCCAGGAACCCATCTGGATGGCGGAGTGCTGCTAATCACAGACAATGAGGGAAGCTGGGGCTGAATCAGATGTTTTGCCCCATTTCCTCAAACTTGTCAGTGAGAATGGAATCCAGCATTTGCAGTAATTAGATCCTTTTTATTGAGTAGGGAGGGAAAGAAGGGGGGGAGAGAGAGAGAAAGAGGGAGAGAGAGATCAAGAGAAGGAGAGAGGGACGGAGGGAGAGAGAGGGAGGGAGAGGAAGAGAGAGAATGAAAGAGAGAAATAGAAAGACGGAGAGAGAGAGAGAATAAAAGAGACAGGAAGAAAAATTTGGAGGGGGAATGAAAGAGATGGAGGGAGAGAGAGGGAAGGAGGGAGAAAAGGAGGGAGGGAGATAGCAAGGAATTAGGAGCTTCTCTTGCTAGCAAATACCAATAGCTTTCCAATTTCTCTGGTGGAATAATCAGTGGGGTGTCCAGCTAAATGAGTAGAGAGCAACCCTTGTATTCTTGCCTGAAGGGAAACGGGTTTTGCTACACAAGCATACCTGCAGGCAAAACAATACAACAAAGAAACAGACCAAAACGTTCCCCAAACCAGCTTGCTCTCCATTTAGGAGTGAGAAGATCCAGTGTTTGAGATCACTTTGGCTGCGGGACCTGGGGAGTTCCCTCCATTCTCAGGACTTCAGCCAGTGTCTCTCAAGGGCCATCTCATGGGCTCTCAAGAGCATCATGTCACACTGAGCTCCTCGCCAGGGCACCCAGACCCTGTGAGTGTCTGAGTCCGAGTTCCAGGCTCCCAGGGGAGCAGGCAGGGATTCTAGTCACGAAAGCTGGTACCAGAGAGCAAGGTGAGAGAAGCCAGAGACACCAGACCACGTATGGACCCGAAGAGGCACCATGCCCTCGATTCAACACCGAAGTATGTATCCTGTTCAAAAAGGAGACAACCAAAGTCAGACCTAAAGGAGAGCCGTTCCTGAAACTTCTGGAAGCCAAGTGTGAGCTGAGCTGAGCTGAGGCGCGGAGTGTCACAACCAGCGGAGTCAGAGCCGGTCCTGACGTGGATGACGGCCACCCCCACTTCCCTGCCCACGCAGCTCTGGGAAGGGCGCCCCAAGACAGACGTGGACACGTGCCGTGCACCCACCCACACAGCTCAGCACACTGTACTGGAAACAACCTCAACTGGGAATCAGAGGCCTGTGCCGAGGTCCTGTCTTGGCAGCTACAAACCCCAGAGATCGCCACCACGAGTATCTCCGCAGGCAGAGCCCCGGCATTAAGTCGGGGTGAATGATTATTTGTGGATTCAAAAATATTTTGACAATACACCATGCACTCTTCATTCTAAAAGCATAATAGGTTATGGGTATACGTTTGTGAAGGTCAGACACCAGCCTGTTGGGTGCGTATGTGCCTGTGAGAGAGAGAGAGAGAGAGTGAAAGAGAGAGGGGACGCTTGAGTGCATGTGCCTTCTAATGCTTGCTTTCAGCGTGTGAGCTCTCAATGTTTGATGCATTAATTTCCGTCTTGATTGGAAGCTAAAGTGGGCTATTTAAATAAATAGCAGGGAACAAAGCATACATTTGTCTTTTAAGCATTCATTAATCATTTCTCACAGCTTTCTAGAAGATGTCAGATAGGTATTGAATAAAAGATTTATTGTAGCAGCGATCAGTTAATCTGGCTTTTTCCTTACCTAACCACGGATGGAGACATGCTTTGGTGTTGAATCATTACACACACACACACACACACACACACACACACACTCACATAAGCATGTTACATCTAAATATAAGTACATATATGTATCTCTATTCATCAAGAATGTATCTCTATTCAACAAGCATGCGTGAGTGGGTGTCACGCGTGAGGTATTGCACTCGCTTATGTGTATATATATATACGCTCGTGTGCGGAAACAGGCAGATTATAAATGGCAAGTTTTAAACACGAAGGAGTACAATTCAGACATTGGTACCAATGGTTTGAGTGATATATAATACACATTCTAAATATTCTCTGGCAATATAAAGCCAAACATAGGAAACATTTTTAAATTCAGGGTAACGGGTGCCTGGGTGGCTCAGTCAGTCAAACGTTGGACTCTCGGCTTCGGCTCAGGTCGTGATCTCAGGGTTGTGGGATCGAGCCCCACGTTGGGCTCTGCTCCGGGCAGCGTCTGCCTCAGATTCTTTCTCCCTCTCTCTTCCACTCACCCTCTCTCTCTGTTTCAAATAAAATAAGTAAAATCTTAAAAAAATAAATTAAGCGTTATCAATTTCTAAATCGCACTTGATTTGGTGTCGTGTTCATTTTACATAATTAAAGTCACTGGAACTCCTTCTTGTTCTGGTTCTCAATTGCCTACGGCACTCAGCCCTGGGCACACCTGGCTCTGGAGGACTTATAATTGGCTGAGGAATATTTAGACCCTAGTCCTGACCTTGTGTATGCATTATAACTTATAATGTAGAATAGACTTGCTGGAAGAAACCTTAGTGATCACATATAATACGATTATTCCTAGAAGTGAAACTTTGCTCGGACGAAGTGACGTGATCTGTGGAAAGAGCCTCTGGGTGGAGTTGATGGGATCCAAGCCTCTCCTGGGGCCCCTGTGCCCTTGCTCTCCTCCCCCCACATGTCTGGGACATGAGGTCCTGGTAGTTCTCTCCTTGAGCTTCTCAGAGTTGTGAACATGCCATAAGGAGACCCCAGCAGCCACCCAGGTCTCTTGAGATCACTTTTATCTGTTGTATTCAACACTGTTCCACTTTGATCTGTTGTATTCAAAGATCCCTTTTGAAGATGTAGCTCTGTTGAAGTTCTAGGATCTGACTGAGGTTCACTGGGGTGGGGTCCGGAGCCCATGACCAAGAAGGAATTCTTCAGACATCTTTGGTGCAAAATGATGGTTTATTAAAGCACGGGGACAGGACCTGTGGGCACAAGGAGCTCCTGCCCAGGGTTGTGAGTGCTGGCAGGTTATGTATGATGGAGTTGGGGAGGTAAGGAAAAAGGGAAGTTTCAGAAGAGCTTTCATATGCTAAAAAGGACCTGCAGGATACCTGATACCAAGGTTTTTCCCTCTAGAAGGTATTAACATTAAGATAGCTGGGAGATTCCTGTAAGACAGGAGTGGGGGAGGGGGAAGGTTGCAGGGTGTCACCTTTCTTTGTCCTCAGACAGCCTTACATTCCCTCATCAGCTCTGCCACTGGCTACAACTTATCTTCAAAACCCACACTTCCGAGGCTGCATGAGGAGATGAGATGCAGAATCAGACTAAGTCAGGCCTCGAGGCTGGGCTGCCCTGCCCACGCAGGATCATCTCCCATTCCTGTTCACAGAGCCGTCTCCGCACGCAGAGTTGAAGTCACTTGTCCAGAATGAGAGAGAGACCAGAACAGAGCCCCAGCTGCCTTGACTTTAGTTCCCGCACTACTACCTCAAACCTCAGCTATGTCTGCCTACTGTGAGCCTGAAACCTGGACAGAAACAAGCAAACGGCTGCCTTTGTTTTCCCTGCCGGGACTTCAGAGGGCCTTAGGCTCAAACTTTGTGCAAGGAGATTTCCAGATGAGCAGGCAGGCCTTGCCAAGAGACACTCTCTTAAAATAGGTCGGGAGGCCACGTGGGAGGAGGAATTTATGCATGTCCTCATCTGAAGAGATTATCAACTTTTAAAAACTTTTCAGCCAGCTGCAGCAGGCAGCCTGGACTTAACTCTGTCCTCACCATGGCAACGAGATTATCCACATTCTTCCTTTCAAAAGCACCCAATGCAATTTAACAAGCTTTCGTTCCTCATTTGCATAGTAGCCCGACCAACCCAGTCTCCATCTCTGCTCTGCCAAGAGGACCTGAATGAGAACCACACTCATGATCTTTGGCCTGTATAATTCCGCTTTCCTCTTCAGATCTAGAGGCATGCTTCTCCCTGAATCTCTGTCTCCTGAATTACAATCCTAAGTGCCGGAATAAATGAATGCCTGTTTACTTCCATTTTCAGCGAATTCTTTCTTGGTGGCCAACTTTTTCAAGCAGGTGCCAAACTGGCCCGAGCATAGGTAGTATGATGCGGGACAGGGGCAGGTGAGAAACAGGAGTCGGAAATTCGTGACTGCCGCAGGTGGGAGTGGCAGGCATTCGTGAGGCTGGGAACCGGAGTCGGAATCCTGGAAGAGACACTAATCCAGCTGTTGGCACCACACAGGACTGCGGATTTCGTTTCCGCATCGTTAAACCAAGGAGCCGTAGACAGAGAAATAGCGCTCGTGTTAGGAGCGCTCTTGGTGGCTTTACAGCGCAGGTGTGCCATTCTGGGACGTGCTTCTCTGGGTCTGTCTTCTAACCTCTTGACCTGCTTGAACACGAGGTGTCTGTGAAATGGCATTTGTGAGGGTCAATCTCAATACGTCGGGGCAAAACAGAATTTCTCTGAGTGTGATCTGTATGTAGGTGATTCCTACGCCATCAGAATCACGCGAGCACTTGTTTCCATAAATGCTCTGTACCTTCACCTCACCACACAATCAAAGTTTGCACTCTTCACAGCCACAGAGCCTCTGGTAAAAATTCAAAACTGGAACTTCTGTGTTTCCGCTTAGTATCTGAAGTCCATTAAGGGCAAGTAAAGATTCTTATCCCAAATAATGCCGATGTCTGATGCTGAAGTGTGTGTACACTGTTATGCTGAGATGGAATTATCCAAGTCTTTTGGGGTCTCCTAGTTCCCACCACAGACATGGTCCAGAAATTTCACTAGGGCTACTAAGCAGCCTTTATTCCATTGACCCTCCCTCCCCTTTATAGAGCTCCTCATACAGGTTAGGAACCATGTATGTCCCTTCAGTCTCCCTTGACAGCCCCACGAGATGGTCTGTCACTGGGTTTCACTCCAAACTGCTAGGTCAACGTTAAGCAAGATTTCTATGAGATGGGAGGAATGTTGGTTCCCAGAGGAGGGGACACATGAAAAAATGTTTATCATCATTAGCCATCAGGGAGATTCAAATCAAAACCACATTGAGATACCACCTAAAACCAGTTCGAATGGCCAAAATTAGCAAGACAGGAAACAACATGTGTTGGAGAGGATGTGGAGAAAGGGGAACCCTCTTATACTGTTGGTGGGAATGCAAGTTGGTGCAGCCACTTTGGAGAACAGTGCGGAGATTCCTTAAGAAATTAAAAATAGAGTTTCCCTATGACCCTGCAATTGCACTACTGGGTATTTAACCCAAAGATACAGATGTAGTGAAAAGAAGGGCCATCTGTACTCCAATGTTTATTGCAGCAATGACCACGGTCGCCGAACTGTGGAAAGAACCAAAATGCCCTTCAGTGGACAATGGGTAAGGAAGATGTGGTCCATATACACCATGGAGTATTATGCCTCCATCAGAAAGGATGAATACCCAACTTTTGTATCAGCATGGATGGGACTGAAGGAGATTATGCTGAGTGAAATAAGTCAAGCAGAGAGAGTCAATTATCACATGGTTTCACTTACTTGTGGAGCATAAGAAATAACATGGAGGACATGGGGAGGTGGAGAGGAGAAGGGAGTTAGGGGAAATAGGTGGGGAGACAAACCATGAGAGACTGTGGACTCTGGGAAACAAACTGAGGGTTTTGGAGAGGACGAGGATCAGGAGTTGGGTGAGCCTGGTGGTGGGTATTAAGGAGGGCACATATTACATGGAGTGCTGGGTGTGGTGCATAAACAATGAATTTTGGACCACTGGAAAAAAAATTAAATTAAATTAAAAAAATTTTTAAAAAGAAAACCAGAGCCAAGGTCAGAACACTTGAGAACTTCTCTAGGATGTGTTGGGTTTTATTGGGCAAAGGAGAAGTTTTCAATGAAATTCAAATGTTTTCAATAGTCTAGTGCCCAGGAATCCTCCGCATCCTCCCTAGACTGCTGGACTTGGCTTCCCTCTCTCTTCTAGGAGCGATTTACCACCATGCTCCAATACAAACAAGCCTCTTCCCCGCCTAGAGCATACGTTCCCAATGCCTAGTCCCGTCATTCAAAATTTCCATTCTGAGGTCCTTCTCAGCTTTCAAATCTGATTTTACAATATTCCTTCATGTTAACTCTCTATTGAAGTACAGTGAGTCACAGCAACTGCTCCAAATACACCTCGATCTTTTCTACCCCTGGACCTTTGCTTATGCTTTCCCAAGAGCCTGTAATGTTCTCGCTATTCATGTATAGACAGGCATATTTCATTTTATTGCTCTTTTTTTGCATTTCACAGATACTGAAGTTTTTTACAAATTGAAGGATTGTGGCAAGCCTGCATTAAGCATGTGTATAGATACCTCCTCCCCTTTTCCCAGCAGCATTTGCTCATTTCATGTCTCTTATATTTTGGTAACTTTCACAATATTTCAAACTCTCTTATTATTATTATTCTACTTGTTATGGTGATCTGCGATCAATGATTACCACTCTGAGAGCTCAGATGATGGTTAGCATTTTTAACTGCAAATTTTTTTTTAACTAAGGCATGTACATTGCTTATTTTAGACTTAATGCTATTACACACTTAAAAGGCTATAGTACAGTATAAACATAACTTTATATGCACTGGGAAACCAAAAAAATTTCATTTGACTCCCTATATTGTGATACTTGCTTTGTCACAGTGGTCTGGAACCAAACCCACAATATCTCAGAGGTAGGTTTGCAGGTGGGTTATAATTTTCTTTCAGGCATAATTTAATCTTATATGGTCTGATAAGATTTTTCTCAATTTTTGAAGCCTCCGTGATCTCTTGTTACCCCTATACTTTCATTAAGGTTACTATCTGTGCTTCTCATTTGGTATGTGTTTCAGTTTTCTTTACAATATTCACCTTTATTATTACTTATGACCTTTGCCTAGATTCCAGAGCTGGCTGAATAATATGTCTTTCCCATTCTGTTCTAAACCGCCAAATTAAAGTGTGGAATTAAGACTTTCTGGGGGGGGGGGGGTGGTGTTAAACGGTGAATTAGCATTATGGAGGAAAAGATTATGAATTGAATACAGGGAATTTCATAAGAGTTAAGGTTATGCCAGGGAGAGGGAGAGAAATGGCAGCTGCTGATGGAGTTTTGGGTGCCATGAAGTACTCAGGGGTGGTGGTGCACCCAGGTGGTTATGCAGAGAACTTTCTAATGGGAGAACACAGCTTTTGGAACAGAGCCCAACATGAGCTCAAGCTTGCAGATATTCATGGAGAAATGAGTACGCCAAGTCTCCCTATTGACCTTGAATGAATGTGAAATAAACTGCTTGGACTGCCATAGACTAAACCCATAGACATCCTAGTTCGGATGCAAAGAAATTCATCCAAATGGCTCCAAATGAAAATAGACATCCTTGTCAAATGGGGTGGAACACGTGAGCTGAGATTGAATGGTTGCGAATCAGATGTTCCCACTAAAAATCAGATCATTCAAGTCAGGGGACACCAGCAGTGTCCCTGATGCCAGATGGCACTCACGCTTCCTTCCTGCACACCCAGCATCTGACTAAACATTTAGCCCGAGAAGCAAGAAGCCCTAGAATTTTTCCATCATTGTCTGCATAACGTAGGGTAGTCATTCACATTTGTTTGTTTGGTTTTTTTTTTGCTCTTATTATCTGTATCTATTAAGTGAATAGATCATTACCCAACATGTCAGCCTCATGGGACTCTAAGTTCACATCGGATCAAGGCTGTGGGCACAGTTTATAAATATTAAAATGCCACCACCCCCAATGAGTGTATTACACATTTGCAGAGCTGTTTTTACAGACAGTGAGTATTTCCATTGTCATGCCCATCAACACACTCTGCTTCAGGGGTAGTGAGGTTCTTTTAAGCAGTCAGGGTAAGCTTCATCTCAGGGTTAGATCATTTGTGCAAAGAGAAGTATACCTTTTATCATCCTGGATGTAGTATTTGTATATAACAACATATCTCCTTGTCTTGCATAGGAGAGACTCTGCCACATAGAAATAGAAAAAAAGAAAGAAAAAATCCAGCAATAACAATAAACCAATTAATCAACATATTTGCAGATGACCTAATGATGATGGCAATGTGTCTGCATGCAGAGAGCACAGTGTCTGACCTGTCCTTAGTGGCTGCAGTCAGGAGGGAACATGAGGCCATCTCTGATGTAATCACACATGGCAGAGAAAGAGACATGTCTAGAGGATGCTGATAGTTTAGAAAGAAAACTAAATTGAGTGTGGGAAGAATGTCAAGAGAAGTGTTATGAATCCTTCTCACACTGCTTTAGAGAGGTGGGTGGTGGGAGGTGGAAATAATCTTGCCAGAAATGAAGATAAGGGATTGATATCTTTATTTAAGCCTGTGCTCTGTAATATACAGACAGCCCCCGATTTACAAGGGCCTGACTTAAGCAATTTATCAACGTTATGATGGTGTGAGACCAATCTACATGCAGTAGAAACTGTACTGGAATTTGGAATGTGGATCTCTTCCCTGGGGAGTGTTTTGCTGCCAGGTTATCTTCTCGTGGGGTGCTGGGCAGTGGCCACAGCCACAACCAACACACTGACCATGGTTCTGCACCCAGACAGCCATTCTGTCTGCCACTGCCAGCACAGGATTCCATAAATTACATGAGAAAGGCAACACTTTATTGTAAAATGTACTTGTTGTTAGATTGGATGATTTTGCCCAACTGTAGGCTGAGGAGAGTGTCATGAGCACGTTTAAGGTGGGTGCAGCTTAGCTGTGACGGTCGGTAGGCTGGGTGTATTCCATGCCTTTTTAACTTAGGATAAGTTTATTGGAACATAACACCTCTGGAATTCGAGGCAGATCTGTATGTGTATTGATTATTAGTTAAACATCCCAACAGGTAGATGTGACAAGAAGTCCAATGACGTGCTACCATTTCTACCACCTTGGCTGCCCCTGGAATCCCTTCTCGGGTTGAAAGTCTGGAGGGAAATGCACAGGCCTGGCCATCAGGGGCTCCAACGTCTGGCTTTTCCTGTGTGATTTTCTATGTGCTTCTGGGGAATTATTTTTTCTTTCTGTCTCTCAGTTGTCTCTACCATAAAATGAGGGATTGGGACCACACAGTCTCTACTGTCCCTTGAAGTTCTATTCTCTCATCAGTTTAAGAGGATGTTGACGCTCTGGGGCCCCTAAAACAGACACTTATCCAGCCAGTTACTCCCTTGGGGATAAGTCAGTGGTAGAAGTCCCTACTGGGTACAGCCATACTCAGCAGGCTCAGAGAAATGGTTTTAGAGGCCAAGGAAAAGAATGAAGTTGAGCTCATTTCCAGCAAGGGGAATAAGGAAAGGAGTGTGGATCAGGATTCAGATTCCTCTGAGGAGATCACGAGCTTTGAATCTTTCACCCTATAGGGAGATGGTCCTAGTAGAAAGAGCCTCCCCCTATGTGGGAAAGCCTGACTTGGAATCGGTTTCCTTCACCCACCATATATGTAAAGTTACTGTGTCAGAAGCTCTATAAATGTACATGAAAGATGGGTGAATGACATGTGGGATCCTCAAATGTTTAATCTTATTCGGCCTTAACATAGAAGATCATACGGCCTCTGTCATAGCTTCTCAACTCCATAGGTGGAGTGCAAACACAGCCAGGGACAATATGGAAATGAGTGAGTCTGGCTGGGCTCCAATAAAACTTCATTTTTGGACACTAAAATTTAAATTTCAGATAGTTTTAAGAAATAGTCTTCTTTTGATGCATATTTCAACCATTATAGAAGGTAAAAACCATCCTTAGCTTTCAGGTCATACACAAATGGGTATGGCAATGGCCCAGATTTGACCCATGGGCTAAGGTTTGCTAATAGTTGGTGTAGAATAGCGGGCATGGGTTTTGAAGTCATTCAAAACTGGGTCCCCATTCTGGCTGTACTTTTACAAACAGCTATGAGACCTTAACAAAGGGGCTTTCCTGCCTAATATCAGGCTGTTTTTCTTAGCAAATGTAGATGCTGAGCCAATCAGGAAATTAAACACAAAGAGGGATCTAGAACTGGACACAACCTGTTATTTTCTAATAGAAAGTAAACATTCTTCCTTTCCCCCTTCTCTGCTTCCACAATGAAGAATAAAACTGGGGTAAGAATATTAACTGGTTCAAAGTTTGCCCTAAGGATTAAATAAAATTCCTTGGAAAGTTCTAAAATAACTGCAAAACGTAAGATTTTTAAAATCAATATTTACTGAGTATATGACTTAGTTTATAGTATGTCATGCTAAGTACAGATACTTTACAAAGATTTTACTCTGCATAAACTCACTGAATCCTCAGATCATCCCTAGTAGGTAGGACCAATAAATACATTTGAGGGATTGGAAACAGATCTAGGGCATCCATGGACTCTTGTCCTAGGCTAAGAATAGTAAGCACTGCACCCAGATTTCAAAACCAGGAAACCTGACTTCAAGATTTACATTTAACCACTTTGCTTTTTAATTATCTGACTCAGTCAGAGATGGACGTGAACTCTGGGTGAGCTGGAAAACGGTATACTAGCTCACTGTGGCTATTGACTGGTTCTCTTTCTCACTTCCAGTGAGCAAACCAGGAGTGGTGATGTACCGTATCTATCACACAGAATCAGATCCAGAGTCAAACAGGAGCAGAAAATATGGTGCTTCCAACGTTCATGATGCAAATTCATTGCGCAGCTAACCCGTCATTCCACACAACTCCAAGTCGGTTCAGTGAGAAAGAGGGGTAGAGTCCATCAATCAATGTAGGGTGGAAATGCAATCCCATCAATGTCTCTTACAGCACCTGGAACTACACTCTTCTTAGTTTAGCAGAACCAACACTTGAATGTATTTAACTCAAGCAACCGATTGATAGGAATAAAAATGGTCACAGATTCATTACTTGAAGAACCTTAAAAATGCTATGCATTGCTATTTGTGGATATAGAACACATATATTCAAAGAGGAAGTTAGGTGAATTCACAACTAGATAGAGCAAATGACTGAATGAGGAACAGGCAGCTAATCACATATTCAAAGTCTTTTATTTTTGAAATCACACCATTTAGCCACTTCACTTGAGGACATCTGTAAGTTGGTTCTTTTAAGCCTCGAAGCTGGTTTTTACATAAGTACTAGGATAAAGCTAAAATGGCTTCCATTCACACAAAAGGCCTCCAAAAATAATTGGCTCCTTTAAGTGGACAATTTCATTTCTCCTTTTGTTTATAACAGGCATCTCCAGGAGGATAAAATTGGTACTCAGCTGGCTTTGGTTCCAGTGCTGCTTTCTTGCACATTAATGGGGAAGGATTGTTGAGGCTTAGTGACCCTGAATGAAATTGGATTTAATGAAAAAGAATTCAGCATCTTCTTTTTATTTCTGTACACACATTTTGTATTTCATTTGCTCTATTTCAAGATATAACTGCATAAATCCATAGTTTTACTTTGGTTGTGTAAAATGACATCATGATTATAAATGTAAAGGAAATTATGCAACAAGGTACACTTTCTAAGAGAAAAAAGACACCTGAGTTCACTCTAAATTATTGTCATCATGTCATTATTATTTTTATTATTCAAAAATCCAAATGTCTCCAACTTCTGACTGTTGCAAGTCCAACAAGGACTGTTCTATAAGCAACTCAAGTTGTAAGTCCAATCTAGAATCCAAGAATATGCTAGTTGTTAGCAGATATATATTCATTTTTGAAAGATGAAAAGACAATGATTTCTCTTCATCTGAGGACTCCTGCATCATGGCCTTTTCACTGGTCATTCAGTGGTGGGTTTTCAAGCCTTAATTATAGGCACATCCATCCTATTGTCTCCATGTGGTACAGGACAAGGAAACACAATTAGTCACATATTATAATTAACCTTCGTGGTCTGCATGCTTTTGTAGATTTGAAGGACTAGCTGGAGACCATAAAATCCTTTGTATTACAAGGAGTGAGTGCTGGGATTCATCAGCATGAATAATCAAGGTAATTTATTCTGACAAGAAAGGTACATTGTTTTCCACATCCAGATGACCTGCATGAGGAGGAATTTAGATATGAAATATAAACTACAGACAAATGACATTTACTTATTAATTCACTTCCTTCCATCTTTGTATCTTTGTATTTATATCTTCCTCCTTTCCTCCCTTCCTTTTTCCTTGCCTGTAATTAAACTTTGTGGTAGACAATGGAACATCAAGATGACTTCAACTTAGTAGCTACTGGATTTATTTTTTCAAACTACCAAAGCAATTCACTCTTGAAGCAATGAGCCACAATGTTAAAACTACGAATTATATCCTCATATGCAAAATTATTTTTTAAGTGTTTTCTTATGGAGAATTATGTGTTAGGTGCTGAGAATCTGATTAAAAATGGTGCATATCTAAGAGTTAGATCTAATGACATTGTGCATTTATCTATGGAGATGGGGTAGACCAGAGTTGAAGTTCTGACCTCTTCAGGTCATACATGTGTGAATCTGGACAAACTGGGTAAAACTGTGAAACCCTTAGCAGAGACTTTATGTCTTCAGTTATAAATGTGAGCTCATAAACTCATCTCATGGGATTTCAACTAAATCCTAAACTCATTAAATAAAACACATAATGGCTAGTGGGAATTCAAAAATTGTTTTTGTATGGCTCATCTTGCTCTTTCCTGACCATTTCTGCTCTGGGAAGCAAGCGGGGTGTCCACTTACTCTCCAGGAAAGTAGGGTACTGATCATGAAACTCCATTAGTCAGACAAAGAGCAACATATCCAAACTCATTGTTTTGGGTCAAGGAGGTTTTTACAAATATTTGCTGTTGAACAAAGTAATGTGTTGTTGAATCAGTAATGAACATAACCATTAATCTAATGTACATATGTGGACCTCCAAGGCACCACACTATGGATAATTATATAATTTGTAGGAAAAAAATAAAAACAAACAAACAAAGAAACCTGGTGCTGGCAGCATAAGATTCAAAAATTTCATTAGTTATTCATAAAAATAATAAGAAAATAGAGATCTAATAAAAATGGTAACAGTTTTACACATGGTAAATGGATGAAAAGTATATAAATACTGCAATAAATATGTCCCTTTTGCCTTGAAAAAAAAAGGTAGAGCTTCCATCTAGGCTTGGGCTTCCAAAGAGTTCTCCCATGGAAATTGTCACAAAGTGGGGGAAGGAGGGCTACCCGAAATAGAATGGAAATAATCAGGCCACCTGTGCAGGAGTGAGGCTCATTTCACTAGGTGGTGAAATGCTATCACTCATAGGGGTCCGACATGAATATATTTTCTGCATTCCTATGGGGCTAAGTTCAAATGAAGTGTTCCTTATAAATGTCATTGAATCAGTGGAGAAGTAGGCTTTTGCTCAAATGGTTTCTTTCTACAACAATTGCATTGGAACAAATTCTGGTCTTCACAGATGCCATATATAGCTGCACTAACTATCAGTCTCATATAACATATTAGTAATGAAGTTATCAGTTTTTGTTACAAAAAGAACCATGCAGTTAGAATGACTTGTGGTTTATCTTCCCAAACTCACCATTAGTAATAACAATGGATAATAGGAAAAACCAAGATTATCCTTGATAACTAGAACCTAACTCATTAGTATAAGAAAATATATATTTTCTTTAATGTACACCACTTATTTGAGAAAGATAAGTGCAAAATACTTATCTTATCAACCTTTTTTTTTCCCCTAGAGCAGGGGGAGGGGCAGAGGAGAGAGAGAGAATCTTAAGCAAGCTCCACAGACAGCACAGATCCTGGCCCTGGGCTGGATTTCATGACTCTAAGATCAGGACCTGAGGCAAAATCAAGAGTCAGATGCTTAACCAATTGAACCATGCAGGTTCCCTTATCCTATCAACCTTTAGGGTATTACCCTAAATATCTGAATATTCCTTAAATAATATTGTTTACAATATCTTATAGATCTGTATGATCCTCTCCATCTCCACTAAAATAGAAGTTCCATGAAGGCAGGAAACTGGCATCAGTGTTCAATGACACAGAACCACAATAAAGCCTGCAATGTCTTTGACATATGATAATAATAATTGTTGAATGATTGATTCATTCAATTTATTGATTGATGGTAAAGGTAGAGGATATTGGCTGGATTTACAGATTGAAAGAGAAGGGATAGTGCTGAGACTCTCTAGGATTTTCTACTCTAATTGCTTTACCCTGGTAACCTAAGAATACCAAGCAAGGCTACACAATGGGAAAATACAAAGCACCCTATGGCAGTTTCTCTCTAATGAGTATTTTAACAAAAAAAAACAAAAAACAAAAAAAAAAAGAAAAGAAAAAGAAAAGAAAAATTTAGACCAAGAATAGCCAACACAGTATTAAGGAGAAGAACAAAGCTGGAGAAACAGCATTGCCTGAATTCAAGATTTATTGTAAAGTTACAGAATACAAGTCAGGATGATATTAGATAGATCAATGGAACAGAATAGAGAACCCCATAAATAGACCCATATAGGTATGGTGAACTGATCTTTGACCAGGAGTGAAGGCAAAGATTGCCTTTTCAACACAGGGTAGTAGAACAACTGGACATCGACATTAAAAAAAAAAAAAAGGTAAAGAAAAAGAATGTAGACACAGACCTTACAACTTTCACAAAAATTAACCCCAAATGGATCACAGATCTAAATGGAAATTACAAAAACTATGAAACTCCCAGAAGATTCATAGGAGAAAACCTAGATGAACTTGGTATGATGATGACGTTTTAGGTCAAATACCATGCATGAAATAAATGGATGGATAAGCTGCACTTGATGAAAATTAAAAACTTCTGTGAAGGACAATGTCAAGAAAATAAAAAGAAGCCACAGGCCAGGAGGAAATATTTGTGAGTATTACAAAAGTCACATCTGATAAAGGAATGTGATCCAAAATATACAAAGAACTCTTAAAACTCAACAATAAGAAATTCAATAACCCAGTATTTTTAAAAAATGGGCCAAAAAATCTTAACAGATACCTTCTTTTTTCCACTGTAACACTATTTCTTATTTATTTATTTATTTATTTATTTATTTATTTATTAATAAATCTCTGCAGGTCCTGTTAACACTGGAGAAAATAATCAAGGTTTGTTTTTGTTAAATTGATCCCTGTGTGTAGGTCGGCCCCCAGCCAGGAAGCCTGCTGCTTTGGGAAGGGCGGGACTGCTCCAAGAGACTCTTTAAGACACATAGCCTGTGTAGTCCACCCCTTGGCCAATGTCCTACATTGGCGTGTGGCACATGGTGACCTCTGCCCCGGGAGACAGAGTTCTGGAGAGCAGAGCTCAGGGGTCCTGAACACTTGGAAATGGAGCAGGGGAACTGAGACGCTCACATGGATTCTGAAGCTTAGAGGCTGAGCCTTTTGGGGAAGATGTCCCATAGAGGTAATGGAACAAGTGCGAGAACCTGGGCTGTTAGCCAAGCAGGAAGTGTTTGCCCTTCTTTATAGCATAGGGGCAGGTCTCTTCCTCTGTTGGTGAGCCTCCTGCTGGACTCCACATTCACAGGGTTAAGCCCTGGGTCCCTGCTTGTCCCTGCCCAGCTCTTCCCCCTACAGCCGCCGCTCCTTCTGCACAGAAGCCAGAGGCTGGGAACACAGAGCCAGTCTGAGGATATAGTCAACTGGGAAGGGGGATTATTGACAAGGCTCCTCTGTAAAAATATGCAAAATGTCCAAGGGGCTATGTGGCAGGGGAGATAAACGTGCACAGGAAACACCCCTCCTAAGCCCCTCCTCCCCCAACCCTGAGAGGACACTAGAACTTAGGAGGAAGGTGAGGGGGAAGGGGGGCACTTTGGCCTCTGGCTTCTTGAGCCATTGAGGAGGCAGGCCAAGGCCCAGGAGGCTAAAGGGTGCAGCTCAGGATCTATGATCTAATTTCTAATTAGAAATTTCCACAATCTAATTTCTATGATCTAATTTCCAAGGCCACCTCTACCAGCCCTGTACAAGCTTCCCCATGGTTTCACATCTTCACCTTTGCCTGGGATTTTCTGTTCTCTTCATTCTAATACCGATTTCAGTTTTCATTACCAGACTCTGAATCGATTGAGCACCTTTACATTAGCCATTTTGATTTCTTCTTCTCTTAAATCTGTGTACAAATCTTTGGCCATTTTTACTATTTAGGTGTCATTTCTTATTGATTTGTGTTCTTTACGTATTCTAGAACACTTGTTATGTGTGCTAGCCATAAGTTCTCCCTCTCAGTGGCTTGTCTTTTGTGATGGTTAATTCTTTCTGTTCCACTTCAAGGAATGGTGGCAGGTGGCGTTTGGACTTGAACTGCTACTCTTCTTTGGTCTTAGACTTTCAGCCTGCTCCATCGGATTCTGGGTTCACCAAGCCAATTCCATAAAATCAAATAAATAAATGTCTCATTCTCTCTCTTTATTTTTTCTAGGAATCAGTGTTCTAGAATAAGGAATCTTTGTTTACACATGCACACACACTTACACACATCTTATTGGTTTAGTTTCTCTAGAGAACTCTAACTAATATACCTGTCTCGAAGTTCTTAAATTCAATGTGGCCAACTTCATTAACACATATTTCTATTTTTAGTGACTTTTGTGTCCTGTGTAAAAATTATTTTGTTACCTGGATGTACTGAAGGTATTTTGCTATATAACACAGAAACATTATTTTTTTTATTTAAAACATTTTTTTAATTTATTTTTATTTATTTTGTTTTATTTTATTATTTTTTATTTTTTATTTTATTTTTATTTTTATTAAAACCTTTTAATTTATGTAATACACGTGGAAAATAATTTGGTTTATGAAGTGAAGTGGAGGCAATTTTTTAGATTTTCCCTCATATTGATAACCATCTCTCCTGGCAATATTTATTGTAAGCAACATTTCTTACCTCTAGCTTTCAAGTGACATCTTTGCCATAAGTCCAGTGTGCAAACATGCCTGAATTTCTACCTGAGCCCTTCTGCAATTCCAATCATCTGTCTTCCATTGCATGGGTTGCATGGTATCTTGCTCGTGATTTTTCTATTAAACACTGACATCTGGCAGAACAAATCTCCCCACTATGTTCTTCTTCAAACATTATTTTACTGTTCTTAACCCTTTTCTCCCATATAAGACTTAGGATCAATTCATTATTTTCCACCCAGATATAGTGGAATTTTGATGGAAAGTATATGGAAATTAGAGATACGTTTACAGAGAAAGACAATCTTTGGTCTTCCACTTTTTAAATACAGTGTGTTTACATTTATTCAGATATTCTTGAATTTATTTCAGAAGTACTTTGTGGCTTTCTAAAGAGGCCATGTAATTTCATTACATCGAGTCTTCTATGTTTGAGGATTTTAATGTAATTGTAATTTTTAAAAAAAAATTTCAGTTTGTCACTGCTTGGTGCTGGTATACAGAAATGCATTGATTTTAGTATATTTGTCCAATAGTCTTGCAAAATTCACTTATAAATTCTGATAATATATGTGGACATTCCTGAATATTTTATGGACACAATTATTTCACCTGTGATTAATGTCTCATTTTTCTTTTACAAAACTTGGGCAATTTATTTATTGATTTGTTTATTTATTTATTTTGAGAAGACTTTATTGTAAAGTAACCTCTACACCCGACAGGGGCTTCAACTTCCGACCCTGAGATTAAGAGTCATATGCTTTACCAGTTGAGCCAGCCAGACACACCAAACTTAGGCATTTTATATCTTTTTTTTAAATTTTTAATTTATTTATTTGACAGAGAGAGACCACAAGTAGGCGGAGAGGCAGGCAGAGAGAGAGGAGGAAGCAGGCTTCCTGCTGAGCAGAACGCCAGATGTGGGGCTCCCTCCCGGGACCCTGGGACCATGACCTGAGCCAAAGGCAGAGGCTTTAACCCACTGAGCCACCCGGACGCCCCTTAGGCATTTTGTATCTTTTTCTTGTTTTGCTGTGCTTGCTAGGACTTCTAGTAAAAATTTAGTTTTAAGTTGTGATAATAGGCAGACTTATTCTATTACAGTTTCACAAAAAATATTTCTACCCTTAAAAATTTTAAATGAAGTATAGTTGAATGGACAATATTACATTAGTTGCAAGTGTACAGCACTCTAATTGACTTGACAATTATATACGGTATAAAATTCTCACCATGGTATGTGTATGGAAATATTTATACTTTCCACCATCAAAAGAGATGTTGGCTTAACTTTCAAATTAAGAAAAGTTCACTTTTATTTTTAGTTTATTAAATTTACTTCTTGGTAAATTTTTTATCCAAGGTTCATTCTGAATCTATGAATATAATGACTTTATCCTCCATTTGGCTATGTGATAAAAATGGTAATTGATTATTAAACTAGCTCTGTATTCCCAGAATAAACTCATTGTAATTGATGTAATTTAGGTAATAGATAGTTGATAGGTGATAGATAGATGGAGGGAGAGAGAGAGACAACGAGAGAGATTTTTGCCTCTGATTACAAGAAAAATGAGCTTATAATTTCCTTTTTACGGTACTTCTGGGTTTCGTTGTTACCATCATACTGACTTCATGAAAGGAGCTGCAAATTTTTCCTTCTATTCTCTGAACAAGTTTGTGTAAGCCTCTCAAAGCACTGTTTAATCATACAGGTGTGGTTTGTATTTGCTGTGGTAATCCTTTCTAGCTGTAGCGACTGTGGGGAAAGAAATAGGCCCAAGCTTTTCAGAGTTAGGTCCTGGCTCTGATTTTATGACAATCAGCCCAGTGACACCGCCTGGTTATCCAGGGATAAATGAAGTTTGGTCTAAGTCCTTCTGACAGTGGGTCCAGTGTAGCTAAGGACCCGGCCAATGATATGAAATTGCCGAAATCTTCCACTGGCTTCCTGACCTGTTGAGTCAAGGCAATTATGCAAATAAGAGACAAGAGGAAGTACTAGTTTTTTTGCTCTCCTTACCAAGAAAGAACATGGAAAGTAGGACTACCTCCCTGAGGACATTAGGGCCACCACTAAAGTCTAACAACACTAAAGTTTACTTCTGTTACACTCAGATTTAACTCTATTTGGCCTGTGCATAAGGCAGATGACTTTTGGAGGATGGCTGTTGATTGTCCTAATTAGTGGTGATACCCATGACGGTGGCTCATCCAGGTGTTGTGCATTTACTGGAATGAAGTAACACTGTGCTGGGCACCTAGTCAGCTCTTACTTATCCTAAAAATGGATTTTCCTTTCTGCCTATTTGGAAAACTACCAAAGGGATCATGTTCACCAGGCAGAAAGAGCAGAACACATTTATTGTCTTATCCAGGATTATGCCAATTCTCTTGCTCCTTTTCATAATTCTCTGTAGGTATCTTGATAACCTTGACATTCCATGAAATATTCTGCTGGTTATCTAATCATCATGCTGTTTAGATTTGATATGCAGGAACCACTAAGAAACTTAGATGCCTTGGTAAGATGCACATGATCTGCAAAGAGGGTGATGAACCACATAAAAATTCAGTGGCCCACATCTCATGGGAGTCCAGATCGTGGGAGTCCAGAGGATTGGGAGTCCAGAGGATTGGGAGATGCTAGCACATTCCTTCTGAAGTCAAAGGAAACTTATTGCACATTGTACTGTCTGCCAGTATAACAAAAATTAGGATGATGCTGAGTGAGTCTTTGGATCCTGGAGGTGATATATGGATCATCATATCTGCTACTCTAACTCATTTTCTTTTCTTTTCTTTTTTTTTTCCATTTTATTTATTTTTTCAGCGTAACAGTATTCATTCTTTTTGCACAACACCCAGTGCTCCATGCAAAACGTGCCCTCCCCATTACCCACCACCTGTTATGTAACCCATTAGACTGCCAGTTTTTAAGAGATTATGACAAAACAAAGAATCTGCATCAGGCTGGCCTTCAGTTTAAGCATCTCTTCCACATGAGCACTTGGATTAAATAGATTCAATGAAATTCAAAGTTTCTCTACAAAATCCCCCTTTTGATATACCCCAATCAGAAGATCATAGAACACTGTGTTTCCACACAAAGCCAAACTTTCTATTTGAAGATAACTACTGTCTTTTTGAAAAAAGGATCTCTAACTTGCTATTGTATCCTGAAAAGACTGAATTTCTGACCATCGGACATCGATGGCCCGTGATCTGAGCTGCACTTTCTTGGCTGGGTGCCATCGGGCCCATCAAGTCAGCACATGCCCAGCAGAAATTCTTCATCGGCAGTATATAAGGGATCAGGTTCAAGCTGGTTTAGAAGTCTGAAGTAAGTTGCATGGTTGCACCAGCACCTGGCTCACAATCCCACTGACATCTATCCCATTACATTGCCTGTTTTTTTTTTTTTTTAATTCACATTTGTGACTTATGGAAACTGCTTATGTATGACCAGTTGACGAAGAAAAAACAAAACACCCATATGTTGCTGAGGTCTACTTCAGATGGCTATGACAGATATGCTGGCATCACCAGAAGATCAGATGTTCCAGGTTTAGAGATCAGGAGTGTTTCTGAAAAACTGGCATGATGGAGAACATTCTCCGTAGACAGAACTTTGAGAAACATAGCTTTCTGCTTTGTTGGACTTGAAGTTGGTTAGATGTACAGAAGTTCATTAGCCTGTGAGTAGATGTTAATGTTTCAGTCAGTTAGTTATGGCCTTGGAAGTAATAAATTAGAATTTGGGTACAAAAGGTCTGCAGAAGGGGTATGTAGATGGGCCTACTGAGATGGACACAGAGACCAAAGATGTTCATATTTGACAGGACTTCTCACCAAATTCAGAAGCCTCTCAATAACATAATATACAAGGTGGTAGTTTCTGAAGTAACAATCAGCCTCCTTTCTAGTCATTGTTATGTTTTCTTAATAGGAACATACACAAACTGTCCTTGGTGGCAGACTTGCTAGCTATGGATTTATCAGCATGGACTTCCAAGTTTGGACTGGCTATATTACAACTGAGTGCCTAACCTGCCAATAGCTTAGACTGATGGTAAGTCTCCAGTATGGCAGCCTTTCCTTGTACCCTTTGATAACTCTGTACCTCTTTCATCTTGGGGAAGGCAGCACATTTTCTCACTGGAAGAAACAAAATTATTGATATGTATTTCCCTTCTCTGCCTATAGTGCTCCTTGAAGGACCACAATTTGTTAATTTACTTATAGCTATGACTGTGCTTATTATTAAATTGAAATACTATTGTTAGTCATTACAAAAAAGTTATAAATCAAGGATTATCTCTTATGATTATTATATTGCTATATTACAAATTATTTAAGTTTAAAAATAAGTAGGAAAAGTGAAAATAAAATTTTAAGTGAATTACATGTATCTAAGAGTTACCAGCTCTTTTCTGTGATCACGAGAATTTCTAACACTGAAAACAAATCTAATGGGACTCTGTTCAGAATTATCTGATACAGTCAAAAAATAGCAAGACAAAGATGACCAAACATCATAACATTTAAAGAATGGAAGAAAGATTCTGGAATTTTCATGCAAATTCTGATTGGCAGCACCCGGAAGGATTAGTCGGATAAGCTCAGAACTTTCAGCAACCACAGCAAACCCATTTTCACCTGACCTTGTCCTCCCCTCCCACATGCACACAAATGAAGGAGAGTTGTCCCTCCTTAAATCTGCACAGTGGAATCGATGCCATGTAAAAAGTCCAGAGCTCCCTCTGTTCCACCAGACACCCTCCAGCAGAGTCGTGGGCTTGTTTGGAGTGCTTATCAGATTTCAAGAGGATTTTTTTCCCCTTCATTTCTGTAGTGTTTATCTTATACCAGATTTACCTCTCATGTTAACGTCAATCATTCATTTCATTAACCTATAAATATATATAGCTAAGATGCTCAAAAAGTAATTATACCTTTTAGATTTTTAAAATCAATAACAACTTTGTGATTCTTCTTATATCTATTTAAATAATGCACTAAGGTTTAACCTATACTGAAAACAACTTGTCATATACTGAGGATCTGTTAAAACCCACAGTTAAGGGGTGCCTGTGTGGCTCAGTGGGTTAATGCCTCTGCCTTGGGCTGAGGTCATGATCCCAGGGTCCTGGGATGGAGCCCCACATTGGGCTCTCTGCTCAGCAGGGAGCTTGCTTCCTCCTCGCTCTCTGTCTGCCTCTCTGTCTACTTGTGATCTCTGTCAAATAAATAAATAAAATCTTAAAACACACACACACACACACACAATTAATAATAAGAAAATATGAGTCCAGGTGTAGGGGAAGGGAACCACTATGTTTTGGACATCTAATAACTACTCACATTTATGGAAGGCACTCCACATACCAACTGCTCATTAAATCCCTATTGTCTCACAAAATATGAACTATTTTTTTCACATTTTGCATATGAAGAAATGGAACCTAAGAAAAGTCGATTCATTTTATCCAGATCACAGAGTATATGCACTACCTGTCCTTTGAGAACATGGGCTGTGGACTGTTTTTTATTGATTTTATTCCCAGGACTTTGAAGAGTGCCTACAACAAGGCATAGGAATTTTAAGAAAATGTGTCAAATGAATGAATTTCTGGAAAATAAAAAGGACTGTGTATCCACAAAACCATCTGTCTCCAACCTCTCCTCATTTGCACTCTACTGGAAAGACTTCTTTGATGAAAAAATAAATAAATAAACAAACAAACAAAATAATAAATAAATCAGAGTAAGTTTGAAAGTTTGGCTCTTAGAAGAAATTTTAGTTTGTTTCTAATTAAAGATTTCTTTGATGGCAAAGAACATCACTCTAATTCTGGGCATGGATATTAGAATTTCTAGGTCAAGGATGACATGGTCTTCAAGTCGCAGGCTCTCACTCATCTTCCTGCCAGCGGCAGTGAAGCTCTTTAAGGTCCTTAGAATCTCCGTGGTGCTCACAATCTGCAGGAAGTTTAAAAAAAAAAAAAAAAAAGGAAAACCAAAGAGAAGCGTGTGCTGGGACTACAACAACAAGGCTTCACCTCGTTCTTTTCTGAATTCTGATCTTTGCATGTATTGCCATGTTAAAAGTGTAAATTCCTGAATTAACCTTTTTAACTTGGTTGTTGGTATGGTTTAAAGTAGAGGCTGGGAAACTCCCCCCACCCGTTTGCGTCAGTGCGTTTTATTCTCATTCCTGTACGTTTCGTCCGTGATTGTTTTTGAAGCACAGGAGCGTTCTGGAGTCTCGGTATAGACTACGCCTGGACAGACTGATGGTGTTGCATGGACATATTTCTATTCAATGCACACTTTGCTAAGAACATTCAGAGATATGTTCTTCCTAACAAAAGAAAAACAGACAAAAATACAGAATCTTCTGAGCCAAAGGAGATGGGCCTGGAATAAATTCAGTTGCAAACAACTGCCTCAACCCCGGCTCAGAGAGACAAAGGTTTAAAATTCAACAGCAGCACTTTTTACCCAGCCTGGAGGCAGCCAACATGTCCAGAAGTATAGCTGAAACAATGAAGCCATTTTTTAGAAATCTATTGATGACATGCTAATTACAGAGTTAATTTGTACACGTATGTCAATAAGACCAATACCAATTTATTAGGAACCAAAAGACATGTATATCACAGAAGGTTCCTTGGGACACAAACAGAGCTCAGAATGCACATACAAGGAAGCAGATGAGGACAAAACTTTCTGTCACCTATTGATATTAGAAGTTGTTGCCCAAACTACCTAGTTTGAATTGGGAAGTGGGCCTCTTGGATACAGGGTCAGCTCCGTCATTTACTAACCTGGGAAGTCACTCTACTTCTCTTGAGTCCTTGTTTCCAAATATATCCAACAAGAAACATAATAATACTTTCCTCATCCCGCCTGCCAGCAGATTGAATGAAATTGTTCCAAAGTGCTTAGAAAAGTAGGTTGCACATGGTAATCTCTCAATGTATGTTAATTCTTATTACTTTATTCTTGATAGTCCATTCTCCATAAGCACATAAAATAAAATAGACATTAAAGATGTAGTTTGTAAATTTTAGACCATGAACATAACAAGACTCAAAAATATTCTAGCTATTATCACAAGTGATTTTATTAATAGACCATTTGAGATGTTTTTTAAGAAATAGACTTTTTCTTGATTTACCCAATTTCCCTTTTAAGAGATTTCCCTAGCCTCACCTCACATTTCAAAACATTGAAAGCATTTCTGTAGAAATGAAGGGAATTACTGCAGATTTAGTACCCATGTCCTGCCTGGATGGAGTGAGCTCTACCAAATGTCTTAATTGCAGGCATTGTATTTGTCTTCCTTATCCCCATGCACCTAAACCAGTGGGGTACATACATGACTGAGTGTGAATTTGTAGATTCAAATGTTTGATGGATGGTCCCATATCTAGATGGATTATGGGGAAATTAGATGAAGAGAGAGCCAGGTCATCTTTTTTCTCATGGCCAGCTACGTCCGCTAACCCAGCTCTTTATCAGTGATAAATATGTCATGTTGACTGGTTGCTGAGGGTCTTCTAGGTGTATTTCTCATTTGTTTCAGAGTATGGACAGAGAAAGAGTTTATTTACTGCATCCCTTCAAGCACCCCAACAGAAAGAACATCCCTAAATATCCAAACTGTGGTGTGAAGGACAGAATGGGCACAGCGGGCAAGCAGCACCCATTTCAAGGTGACTTTAAGAGGATGTGTTTCTGGGGCACCTGAGTGGCTCAGTCGGTGAAGTGACTGCCTTTGGCTCAAGTCATGATCTTAGGGTCCTGGGATCAAGTCCTGTACAGGGCTTCTTGCTCAATCGGGACCCTGCTTCTCTCTCTGCCTGCTGCCCCTCCCCCCAGTTGTGCACGCTCTCTCTTTGACAAATAAATAAATAAAATCTTAAAAAAAAAAGATGTGTTTCATCTACATGGCTGTTTACGGCAGATTGGTTTCCAAAGCATTTTGTTTCACATATTTTTGATCATCTTAAAGAATTTGTTTATTTGTTTATTTATTTATTTGAGAGAGAGAGTGAGATCCAGACAAGGAACATAGGAAGAGGGACAAGCAGACACTGAGCTGACCTTGGAGCCCAATGTGGAGCTTGGTCCCTCGATCCTCAGATCAAGACCCAAGCTGAAATCAAGAGTCTGATGCTCAACTGACTGAGACACCCTGGCAGCCCAAAACATTTTAAGATCATTTTGTCAACATGACTTTAATATTTTCCAAAGCCAAGCTAAAAATATATAAAAATATAAAAGTATCCTTCATTGGAAAAAAAATTTAAGATTTCATTTATGTATTTGACACAGAGAGAGAGAGAGAGATCACAAGTAGGTAGAGAGGCAGGCAGAGAGAGAGAGAGGAGGAAGCAGGCTCCCCATTGAGCAGAGATCCTGATGCGGGGCTCGATCCCAGGACCCTGAGATCATGACCCAAGCCGAAGGCAGAGGCTTTAACCCACTGAGCCACGCAGGTGCCCCAGAAAAAAAAAAATTTGATTGTGGAGCAATGAGTGCTAATTTAAAATGAATTAACTGTAGCTTTTCCTTCATTGACTCCATGAAAGGACATCCAGATGACAATCTTCAAAATAAAGATGTGCTTCTTGTTTAGGTATTTTCTTAATTTCCATTTACAGTCAGAATTCCATCTTAGTAAGATGAGAGCAACTTTTTCTTTTTTTCCTCTTCCTGACTTACATTTGGAATTGGGAAATCTTGGCAATACCCGTTTGAACGCCAGAAGGGACATGAACATCATTCTGTATTTATCCAGTGCTCGAGATGTCTGATGTAAAAATCCAATAAGACTTTCTCCTTAAAGAAAAATTATTTACAGTGAGCTTTTCCCCTCAAGGGGACATATTTACTGGCTCTGTCAATAATTCTGTGGAGGAAGCATGGAGATTATAATGGGAAAAATGTAGCAAAAGATAGAATTAGTAGGATTGTGAGTTTGGGTTTTCTTACCAATGGTGAGGGTAAAACTGAACTTTATTCTGAGAATTGCCAATTGCCGAGTAAATGTCTTTCCATAGTTTAGTTTTTGTGAAGCAAAATCGGTATATACAGAATGGTATATATGAAGAAGGGGTATTAAAGTAGAGAAGAATTTGCAAAGATAATCATTACTATTTCCCTTATTGGAGTAGAAATTGTCCAGAGAGGTAAAGAAAAGGGAAAACCAGATCTAAATAAGCTCATTAAGTTATATTCCAGCGTACAGTTAGATGCTGATGTGGGCAAAGATACATAGAGTCTGGAGATGGATTTATGTAAGATTGGCTAGCATACTGGCCATTTCTTGCAGGTAAAGATCTCATGATCCTGTAGTTCTCAGAAACCTCAACGCCATCTATTCCTTCCTGGCCAGACCCTCCAGTCATCTCGGCAACATGCCCTCCAGGTCATCTTTAGGCACATTAGTGCTCTCCAGGGACAGGACATTTATAATGGAGAGAGAATGTTTCTTCTGGAACAGCCCTAGTGGATGAAAGTTCATAGACAGCGTGAAGCCCAGAGAGGAGGACACCAAGTATATCTGAGTGTTTCAAAACCATGTTCACGGGTCCTGATGCCTCCATGAGCAAGAATGTCCTCCCTTTCTCCACTCTATTCTGCCATCATCATCACACGGCTACGTGGTCACGGAAGGAGTGAGCCTTGCACTGGGCCTTCATCATTAATGTGGAAGCATTTACTCTGAAATAAATACTCTATTTTCTTCATCTGTTCTCTCAGACCAACGTTCTGTCTTTTGTATGTTTCCCAAGTTCCATCATTCTTTGATCATAGGCTCCATTTCTCAAATAATACAAAGGAGGAAAGTTGACCAAGACAATGAAGGGTTGCTTATCATTGCCAGGTGGTTGTTCAGGGTACAGGCACTACCTGATGATGGAGGTGTGTGACAGAGCTTAATCCAGGACTACCTGTGGCTACACAGACATGGATTCCTTGTAACAGTGAGTGGGGACACCTGGGCCACTCCTGAAACACTCTAACATTACCTTCTAAAATCTAAATCCCACTGCACGGCCTCACACCACACGGTACACTGGGTTTAGGCTCTGTAAAATTATATTAGAGTGTTTTAGGTTTGGTATCATTTGGAACGGCATTCTCTATTCTTTACTTTTAAGGACCCATGTTTGCATAGTCCAAATTGCTCTTGCATGAAGCAATGATACAGGACTGTTTCATTAGTTATTTCATTATATCTTAAATAAATTTACTACAAAGCTATAACAGAAACAGTCTCCCATCAGCCTCAGGATAGGTCATCGGTAGATCATATAAATCACTGGAATAGAATTGAATTATCATAAATGAACACCTACATCTAAGGTCATCTATGGAAGAGAATGTGTGCAAACCTGATATCTGATAAGGACCTGGCTGCCATTGACTTTCAAGTTTTCTTTCCCATGCATTTCTATGTATAAGAACTCAAGGGCCTGAGAGAGGGGAAGTCCAAATGTATTTACTCTGAGTTCAGGCCTTTCTTCTACCTTTCCAAGGTAAAGATAGATGGATGACCCAAGGAGAAATTTCCCTTTTCTTCTTTAGCACCATGACCAATTTTAGGCAGTTTCTCTTGGCTGTCATTTTCTTTTTGGCCCTTTATGGCATAAATGGAAAAAAAAGGAAATATATGAGATATCTATATATCACACACTTACCAGGGAAAACCAAGAACCCCTAGGAGAACCCAAGTTTTTAAGGAAACATAAGCCATAGTACAAATTGTCCAAAATGTAACTCCAGAAGAGAAGCAAGAATACCTAGATATGTGACCATTTCCCTTTTATATTTATAATGCCTTTATTCCTCCACGAAAGGATTGCACTCCCAAGTGCTATGACTTTCTTACTTTGTCAGCCATTGCAAACCTTCTCCTAATCTTCTCTGGATTGGCAATATATCTTGGTATTTTTATATGCCTTGAACTAGAACTAGAAAACATCATGTCATCCATGGCTAAACACCATCATAGAACATTGAAGATTGGGATTGCCCCCAAAAACCTAGATCATGTGTCCATTGCATTTTGTCACAGATTCATATTCTCATGTATCACATATCACACAATGTGACCCCCTGGTCTTGCTCTGTGATTGCCTCATGCTCAACCTCTTCTAACACTCTGCATACTACTGAGTCACTACTCTTTGACAGGTGAATGGAGAGTGACTCTCTTTGCCAACTGTCCGCAGTACAAGGAAAAGCCCAGTTCTTTGAGCTCTATACACTTAGTGTGAAGGACTTTGGACAAAATAGGTCTACCCAGTGAAGGGAAGCATAAAAACTAAGTGAACAAATCTCATTCTGTTTATATCAAAACTCTTTGGGGACATTCATCTTCTCTTTTCTCTTGGGATCTGTATGGCAGCCAGCACAGGCACGGATGTGTCTTCCTGAAGCCCCTTATTACATGCTTAACTCTGAATGAGTCACGAAACTTTTCTGAGACTCAGAAACATTCTTTGAATAATACTGGCTAATAATAAGCTGTTCTGCAATTTAAAGCAAAAGATGGATATAATGCATAAACAGGTGGGAATCTCAGCAGAGAAGTAGAAATTATAAAAAAAGGAATGAAATGGAAATTGCAAAAAAAATAATAAGCTGTTCTGTTCTTACCGGTTTATTTGAGGATTAGATGAGAAAATGGGCTTGGTGGGGTGTTTTAAGCCATAGAGTTACATAAATGTTAATAAGAACATCACAATAACCATATACAGTGTTCTGTAGTGTGAGAGGTGCTGAGAATCCAGAGCACAAGTCTTCCCAATAGCAAGCAGTAGAAAGGACACGGATGGCTGACTTTGAATGAGGCCACTATGTGCCAAGTCGTCCTGTACTTCCGTTATTCCCAGAGGGTAAGATCTGTGAAAACCAATGGGCCAGTTGGACTTCGTACCTACTGCATAGCCAATGCTTTACGCCTCATTGAGGACCCTCCAGTGACCACCTCACGGAAGGTAGTTTGAAATATCAAAACAGTCATCAGTGTTGTAATGAGCTTTCATGTTTAATAGCTCCAAGCTTGAATGACAGCTGGCTTTTCAGAGAGCCATCTATACAACAGTATGGTTCGCCACTCCTGAGGTAACCCAAATGCTACAGACTCTGTCACTGCCATGGCCTCAGATTGGACGGAACACAGTGTGTGTGGTTTTTAATCAGAGTAGACAGGTTCACCAAACCACTGCCTCACAAATAGTGACTTCTCTTTGACACCAGGAGTCCTTCAGCAAGGGCATCTGGAAGTCACTGGGCTTACTAGTACCAAAAATAGCAATAATAATACATAATCACAATAGCAATAGTCCTGAGAAAAACGGAACACATTCATGTGTCTCAGGCACTCCGTTAGCTTTTCTACATTGACTATTTTTAATCCTTAAAAAAAAAAAACACCATGATTTCATTATGCTTAGGTTATAATTTAAGAAAAACAAATGTCATCATTTATGGTTTACAGAGCATATTCTTATAGTTTAAATCACCGTGTGTGTGTGTGTGTGTGTGTGTGTGTGTGTGTGTGTGTGTGAAAACCTGTGAGTGTGATCGAGTGATCTCCATGTTCTGCTACTGAGCAAATACGGGAATAAACCCAGAGCAGAGAGGTCAGAATGCGTGCAGTCAGTAGAGGTACAGGCAAAGTTAGAAACTTGCTTTCTTCTAGCTATAGCTGTCTTCTTTTTTTTTTAAACTGTTCCATATTCTGTATTTTCAAAATTTCTTATCATTTTCCTTAAAGCACATTTTTTTCCTTTAAAATGATATATTTGGTTGATAAATGTTAAACAATAACCTTATTGGGTAGATTCTCCAAGAAATTTTTCTTTATGATGAAGGCTGCCCCTCCACCCCAGGCCTGCTCTGCAGAATTATCTGCTCTCCCATGTTCTAGACTCCAAAGATACATTCAGCCTTCTGCACTGGGCTCTCTTCATTGACTGCCAAGACCACCTAGAGATTCAGAGACCCCATTTTCCATTCTTAAACAAAAATTTTAAAATTACCCAAGCCATGTTTTTGTTTTGTCTGTTTCCTCAAGCATTTTACTGCTTTCCACTGCAGTCTAACAGAAGCTTAGAAACATAATAAACATAGAAAGGTGACCAGGGACCCAGATGTTAGTGGATTTTTTAATTGCTCCTCCTGGGCTGAAGTCCTCCTTACTCAGATGGTAACTACAAGACCCACAGAACTCGGGGTCTGCTCTCTAGATCTGAGAAGTTTCTACTAACATCCCTTTTCCCATTTAACAGTGAAAGACATGCTCTTCCTTTTATCCTTTAAGATATATTTTTACTATAATTAAGACTGAAATGATAATTCATCTCATGTCAGTTCAACTCAATGTGAGTTTATTCATCAAACACTAATTTGTAGGGTAACCCATGAAGATGCATTACTAACTCACATTGTGTCCCTTCTCCCATGTCTTTCAATAAAACTGCAGTGACAAAATGCCTTAATGATCACAACAGTGGGAGATTCGCAGGGAGCTACAGAAACAAAATTTACCTTCATTGCAAGTCGGCTGTCTTCATCACAGGGATTTGCAGAAGGTATGTATAGCTCAGACATCTCTCCACCCAAGCAGGGACCTTCCACAACCCATTCACCAAACACATACTGAAAACAGATTTATTCTGAGGTGCTTAAAAGGAGATTTGTGTTGGGGCGCCTAGGGGGCTCAGTGGGTTAAGCCTCTGCCTTCAGCTCAGGTCATGATCCCAGGGTCCTGGGATTGAGCCCTACATCGGGCTCTCTGCTCAGCCGGGAGCTGGCTTCTCCCACTCCCTCTGCCTGCCTTTCTGCCTACTCATGATCTCTCTCTCTGTATCAAAAAAATAAATAAAATCTTAAAAAAAAGGAGATTTGTGTTAAGAGACTAGAAGGGGCATCCAGTATAATAGCAACAACTTACATTCCCCATTACACTTCTCGGAAACATGTGTACCTGAGCTCTGGTGACCTACAGGGGATAAAAAGACATCATAGGGATAGAGAGATTGGCTCTTGTATTTGGTGGACTCCCTCTGCTTGTTCTCATCTCAGAAATGCTTTACTAAACTGTCCCATAACCTATAATTGAGGTAATTAATCTTTTTCTCTTTTCAGCATACGATCCCATTTGCATGCTTTAACAGCATTTTAATAATTGAAGATTTTTCATAATTATCAAGAGTTAATCACTACATTTTAGGCAAAACATCCTATCCCAGACATCATTGAGAGTTGAGAGGAGGTTGAATATATGGGAACATAATGTCAGGAAGATACCTGCTCAGCAGATCAGTAGCTAAGGAGTTGCCATGTTGATGAGCACCAGTCACACACTAATTTTCCCCCAAGGCCTGCTCTAATAACTACCGCATATTGGGGTCAGAGAAGCTTAGTGCTAAAATATTTTAATATTTGCTCAGCATTAACCTTTTTCTCCCATTTATTGCCAGCAAAGGATTTAGTGTTATCCTAAGTCAGAATAGCCTACAGGCCAGGTATCAGCATAAATACTCCCTAACAAATTCTTCAATTTCCTAGCTATTTGTTTCAGAATATATTTACAGACCGTCTCTCCACATTTCTTTTACTTTAGGAGTCTCCAATAGAAACTTTTATGCTCCTGCTTTCCACATATTGGTTATCTGTGATCTTCTGAAATGAAATGCCTGTCTGAATTCTAGAAAGTCAAGGAGGTCATGGGCTATCTAAAATAAATACAGCAGTGCCTCTAAAATACAGCAGGTGCCCGAAGAGAGATGAGGTCCCAAAGAAGATAAATATCGCAGGTCTCACCATTCATCTGTATCTTGAAGAAGGGGAATAGGCAGTAAACTTTTGAAAGAGTCACAGTGTACTTTGAGGTGAACTTTCTATCCTGGTTTATCCTACGAAGTTAATTTGCTCTTTGAGAATTTTAGAATATTTTAATGCAATCTATATTTGTGATTGCCTCTCCAATGTTACCCCAGGACCCGGGGATGAACAAAAATGCTGGAGAAAGACCCTTGGATCTAGTGGTAATGACTATCATTTGCATGACACGTGATGCTTTACATCACCTTGCAAACAGTCCAGTACTGATCACTCTCTTCCTTAATGCTCACAGCACAGCATGCTCCAAGGCACCTCCTGTTTCCATATCAGACTGGATCCAGGGAGTCTGAACATGTTGGTTTTACACCGGTTGGGCATGACTGATCAGCACCAAAACCTGGATCTTCTAAACTCAGATTCTGGGTGCCTCAAACTTGATTGTGCCTTCAGCATGAATATATTATCTCATCTAAGAGATAGTGAATAATAGTAAATATTCTAAGATGCTTCATTACTTCTCTAAACAAGTCTGAACTTAGAGGTCCTGATTTTAGGCTCCCTCTAGCATTGCCTACTTATCCTGTCATAGCAATTGGCTCTTTCTCATTATCAGCTTAATCGATATCTTCCTGGAAAGAATGAAACATTGCTGTGGGCAGGGACAATGCCTATCATGTCACCAAAATATTCTACTTTGGGCAAACACTCAAGCAAAATATAAAAAATATATAAAATGATAATGAATGCTGAAGAGAAAATAAAGTGGGGAAGGGAAAGGGGAGTATTGAGGAAAGTAGAAATTTTATATTGTGTAGTTAAAGGCAGCCTCCCCGAGAATTCTACACTTTGATCCGAGCCCAAAGCTGAGGAAGCAAGCCCTGAGGTATCTGAAGGAAGAAGAAGGTGCAGGTGGAAATCTCTTGAAGCAGGGGTTGGGGCTGTGTGTGCCAAGAGGAGTTAGGACACACTGAGGTGAGAGAAAGGAGGTCTCAGCCTGGTAAGAGGCAAAGGAGCTGGTCCCATGGAGAAGCCTTTGGCACAGTCTAGGCTCCTATTCCTGAAGGAAAGGAAGCCATTAGAATGTTTTGAACAGAAGAAAAAAAAAAAAAAAAAACTGATATGATACTTAATTTTATGGGTAACTTGACTGGGCCACGTGATGCCCAGATATTTGGTGAAACATTATTCTGGGAGGTCTGTGAGGGTGTTTCTGGATGAGATTGGCATTTGATTTGGTAGGCTGAGGAAAGCAGACTGCCCTCCACAATATTGGTGGGCACCTTCCGATCTGTTTAGAAGGGGCTAAGTAGAAGAGTAAGATGGACGAAAGGAGAATTTGCTTTCTTCCTGACTTCTGGAGCTGGGATATCTGTCTTCTCTTGTCCTCAGACAGGGCTTACACCACCTGGGCTGCTGGTTCTCAGGCTTTTGGACTCAAATTGGAACCATACTCCCAAAATCTTCCTTGAGCCTTCAAGTTACAGATGGCAGATTGAGGGACTTCCCAGCCTTCATAATCCCTTGGGCCAATTACTCAAAATAAATCTCCAAAGAGCACTGACTAACACACCTAATAACTTAAAAGAATCTTGTTGGCTATTTTATTGAGATCAGATGAGAGCTAATTCCTCTTAAAACATGATCCTTCAGAGGAATGCCTTGAATGTGATTGGGAAGGTCAGTTAATATTTGTTTGAATGAATGACTCTGATAAACTACTCAAGCTTGTAAAATCTTACTGCCCCCTTTCATCATTACAAAGTACTTTCATTTGGGAAAAGGTCGCAAGACTTCAGGAATAAGTAATAGGAAACTAATGGGAGGATGGGCTTTCCAAGCAACTTCTAAATATTGCCACATAATAACCACATTATATTTATATTTAATTTTATAATGAAGATATTTTGAATATTTTTTTTATTTATTTATTTTTCAGCAAAACAGTATTCATTGTTTTTGCACAACACCCAGTGCTCCATGCAATACGTGCCCTCCCTATTACCCACCACCTGGTTCCCCCAACCTCCCACCCCCGCCCCTTCAAAACCCTCAGGTTGTTTTTCAGAGTCTGTAGTCTTTCATGGTTCATCTCCCCTTCCAGTTTCCCTCAACTCCCTTCTCCTCTCCATCTCCCCATGTCCTCCATGTTCTTTGTTATGCTCCACAAATAAGTGAAACCATATGATAATTGACTCTCTCTGCTTGACTTATTTCACTCAGCATAATCACTTCCAGTCCCGTCCATGTTGCTACAAAAGTTGGGTATTTATCCTTTCTTTCTTTTTTTTTTTAATAAACATATAATGTATTTTTAGCCCCAGGGGTACAGGTCTGTGAATCACCAGGTTTACACACTTCACAGCACTCACGATAGCACATACCCTCCCCAATGTCCATAACCTCCCCCTCTCCCAACCCCACCTCCCCCCAGCAACCCTCAGTTTGTTTTGTGAGATAAGAGTCATTTATGGTTTGTCTACCTCATGGGTTTTGAATAAAATTTTACATAGATTATTCAAATTTTTTTCTGTGTTTACTATTATCTATATCTTTTACTACATCATAAAGGAATTATTCCAAGTATTTGGATCCGAAAATAAGAATAAAAAGGTTTCCTGCCTAGAACTCTTGGGAGAATTAGTTGAGATGATGTGAGGGAAAGCCAGCACAAATTTAAGCATTAGAAGAACCCACTCACATTTTACTTAGAATTAGGAAGTACCCAATCACATTTTAGTGTGTGTTTGTGTATGTATTTAATTAGTTTGTCTTAAGCAGGATTGGAAATATACCCTGGTAAAGCTGCATCAAATTCTGTGCTCGAACAGGAAACCCCAGCTTCCTATGTATTATTAAAATATTAGAGTGAAAATATCTTCAGTCTTCAGCCACCTCCATCATTGGAAACGAATAAAAGAAATTCAAAGTAAATCCATAGCTTTAACAAGTCTCAAAATTTTCATGAAGTAGATGAATTATAAAATGTCATCTCTGTGGGACAAGGAGGGAACCAATATAAAAAGGAGAAATATAACATTATTGGTTTTATTTTCCAAAGCACCATGGCCATGTTCATCCTGAACAACATATTTTTTATTTACATTTTGAAACAAGGTGGATTTTTCTCTTTCCCTGAGTTGAAATATAAATAAAGACAGAAACCAATGAATAGCATCAATATTTTATCTATGGAAATTTCAGGTATTTTATCAGGTTTTCTTATTCTTCTTTTGATTATTTAGCTATGAGGCATTTTATGACTTTTTATTTTTTTTACTGTACACAGTCAATAATATCTTTCTAGATGTAGCTGAAATGCCACCTCTGTGAGTCACAAGACCACAGAATGACAAAGGTAGAGCGTATCTGCCAGGTTTAGAACCCATGCAATCATCCTTTCCCCAGGTTTTGTTGTTGTTTGGAGACAGATTTATATCTGCAATTATGACTGTGTTTGTTTTCTCAGACTTTCCATTTCTCTTTGCTACCACTGCCCTTTCACAGATACCCTGGGGGCACCCTCAGAACACCTTGGAGCAGAAACAAAGATGCAGGGAAACAGAGATCCTCATTTTTGTGTGCTGATCAAATCATATTGGTCCCAATGGTTACAGAAAGTTGGAGAGGAGGGCTAAAAAGAGAAAAAGGACTATGAGAAGGAAGGAAAAATATGGAAAGAACAGAAATCTCTGGGGGATAGAGGGGAGAGGTTGAAAAGAGGACAAGGGCAGAGACTTAGCACAGAGCTCCTTTCAAGTGTGGACCCTCGTGCCTCTGATACAAGCCTGGATAACAGGAGCCTGAGTCCTGAGAGCTCATCAGCTCCATAGGGAGAATCTGAGGATGTGGGCATCTTTCGTAGCCATGGCACCATTAAGGAATATCTTATACCCTTGAATAGGACTGAATCTTCCATATGTATGATATTCTTTGTAAAAGAATATCATTAACCACCAGTATTTTTAGTCTGTTTGCTTTTAGGTTGCTGTAAATTACTTTTACTATGAAATAAATATGCACTCAAATTAAAAAAAAATTATACACAATGCACACACACACCTCATAAACTTTATCCATACGTCTAAAAATCAAATATTGTAAGTAACCCAACTTTGTTATCTTTATTCAAATTGTTTTGGCTACTCTAGATATTTAGAATCATCATTTTGGGAATAAACATATTCAATAAGTTTTTTCCACAAGAAAGGCTGCTGGCATTTTGATTCGGATTTCAATGAATCTAAAACTTAATGAGAGAAAATTGAAATTTTAAAATTTTGGTTCTTTTAATTCATAAGCATTGTAAACACTTGTATACACTTTCATTTAATATTTCCCTTTTTTCTCTCAGTAGCATTTTGTACTTATTCAGAGTACAGTTCCTACAGACATATATTTTTAATTTGCCCCTGTATTTCATTTTTTCAGATGCAATTGAAATTCAGATGCAATTGGAACTGGAAATATTTTAAAATTTAATTTAAAAATCACTTGTTACTTATGTGTAGAAGTACAATTCCTTTTTGTATACTAAACTTCTATGCCACAACCTTGAGAAATTCACTTATTAGTTCTATGAGCTTTTTCACAGTTTCCATGTGATTTCCTACATATAACATAAAGTGCTGTGAACAATCAATTTTACTTCCTTCTTTTGAATATTCATATTTTATTTATTTTGCTTGCCTATTGAAATACCTGGAACCTCCAATACAATATTAAATAGAAGTGGTAAAAGCGGAAGTCTTTGCCTCTTTTTCCCAGCCCCAAGGGAGAGAAAGTGAGTGTTCCTTAACTGAAAGAGAGACAGAGAGAGAATGAATGAGATCGGATAAAGACCAGAAATTTAAAAAAATATATTTTTCTACAGATCAATTGGGTATCGATAAAAATATTACAGAATATAATTAACAACTTTATGGAAAATAAATGTGGATATTTAGATAAAATAGATACATTCCTAGAAAAACATACCAACACTGAAAAAAAAAAAAAAGAGATTCTAAATAGTCCCGTATCTTTAAGGAAATTATTCTATGCTATAAAATCTTTCCACAAAGAAAACCCTAGGTATAGATAGCTTTGTCACAAAATTTTAAAATATGTATACAAAGGCAAAGGCCAATAATAACCTATACAAAATTGAAGGATGACACAATACGATTTTTTTTTCCATTTTATTTTTTTCAGCGTAACAGTATTCATTGTTTTTGCACAACACCCAGTGCTCCATGCAAAACATGCCCTCTCTATTACCCACCACCTGTTCCCCCAACCTCCCACACCTGACCCTTCAAAACCCTCAGGTTGTTTTTCAGAGTCCATAGTCTCTTATGTTTCGCCTCCCCTTCCAAATTTTTTTTTTTATAAACATATAATGTATTTTTATCCCCAGGGGTACAGGTCTGTGAATTGCCAGGTTTACACACTTCACAGCACTCACAATAGCACATACCCTCCCCAATACGATGTTTTATTCTTCTCAATAAGAGACTCCTGAGGAAGTGATCGTGATTAGAACAGTGTGATCTCAGCGCAGATGATTAGCTAAAAGCGACAAACAAGAGAACTGAAAAATTTCCCCACTCACCAAATATAGGGGATTTATGACAAACATGGCATTACAGAACAGTGGGAAGGGACAGGTTTTTCAATCATATTGTGGAGACAACTAGATACTGAAAGTTATTATAATGGACACAACCACATACTAAAAATAACTACAAGTTTTAGCCTGATTCTAGATCTAAAATAAAAAATGAAGTAGTATACCTTCAGACGACGTATCTGGAGAGATTTCTTTTTTTTTTTAAAGATTTTATTTATTTATAATCTGCTTAATCCACTGAGCCACCCAAGCACCCCCTGGAGAGATTTCTTAAGTAGGGGAAAAAGTCTTCACCCCAAAGAAAAATATTAATAAAGTAGGTGCTACTAAAATAAGAACTTTTGTTCATCAATATACTTTATTGAGGATGCAAAAAGTAAACCCACAATGTAGGAGAAGATATTTACGACCACCTCTAATAAACAGGCTCATAACTGGAATGCACATGAAGAACGCCAGCAAATCCATAAGAAAAGACCTATAACCCGGGGCGCCTGGGTGGCTCAGTGGGTTAAAGCCTCTGCTTTTGGCTCAGGTCATGATCTCAGGGTCCTGGGATCGAGCCCCGCATTGGGCTCTCTGCACAGCAGGGAGCCTGCTTCCTCCTCTCTCTCTCTGCCTGCTTCTCTGCTACTTGTGTTCGCTGTCTGTCAAATAAAATTAAAAAAAAAAAATCTTAAAAAAAAAAGACCTATAAGCCAATTAAAAATGAGAAGTTGGTAAAGACATAAACATACACTATCAAAAGAGGATTAGAAATGACCGATAAATATCATATGTTCAAAGAAATGTAAATTAAAACCATAAAGATTTCCTACAAAACACTCACAGAAAAACTAAAATAATAATAAAGAATGGCAATACTAAGTGATGTCTAATATCATTTATATAAAAGTGGAAAAAGAGGGCAATGCTAATTTTGGTGTTAAAATTCAAGATAATGGCTATCCTGAGTAGGACAGAAAGATCAGTGTTGGGAGAAAGCAGGAGACAGCTTCTTAGATAATGTTAATGATAATGATATGATAATGAATGATATGATATGAATATGATAATGATAATGATAATGATATGATATGAATGATATGATATGAATGATAATGAAATGATAATGTTTCATTTCTCAAATGGATTCTAGTCACCAAGTACATTCACTTTGTGTTAATGCTTTGAGTTCCATATTTGAATTTTTTGTTTTCTTTTTTTATTATTATTATTTTTAAATATTTTATTTATTTATTTGACAGACAAAGATGACAGGTAGAGAGGCAGGCGGAGAGAGAAGAGGAAACAGGCTCCCTGCCCAGCAGAGAGCCTGATGCGGGGCTCAATCCCAGGACCCTGAGATCATGACCTGAGCCGAAGGCAGAGGCTTTAACCCACTGAGCCACCCAGGCACCCCAGAATTTTTTGTTTTCTATATATATGTATTTCTGTGTGTGTATGTATATATATATATATATATATACACACACACATAATAAACTAAAATTAATATATATCTCAATAAAACCTTATAAAACAAAGTAAGAATAAACAAAATGATACATTTACAGAGTTGATTTTAAGCCGATAAAATGAAACATCATGATAATATATTTGATAATTTATATGGAGAAAAATATTTCCTAAAAGTTAGAAATTTGACCCAAGAAAAAAACTGAAATCTTGAATAAACAATTGGCTCATTAAGGAAAGCAAATTTTTAGATATAATAAAATAACACAATACAGACAATGCCCTCAATCCTGACTGACGTATGTGGTAAAGATTTACTAAGCATGTTTTTACAGTCACTAATTTAAAATTAATTTTTCAAGTGACATTCACCGTGACTGTATCTATATAGCAGACGGTCTAGAAAACACCAGCCTTTCTTAGGAGGATCCTGACTTTCTCAGGATCCTCAAGTTTCTAATTTCTCAAAGTAAACCACACATCTGACTATACATTTGGCCTGGGTGTGTTGCTAACTACCCTCCCCATCAAACAAAAAACACAGTTGAAGAAGTGCGTGCATAATGTTGAAAAAAGAGTATAAGCTCAGGAAGATGAGTCTGGGTTCAAATTCCAGCTCTGTCACATTTTAACGCTGAGGCAGGGTACCTGATAACAGCGACAGACACTAGGGAGCAATTATTAGGCGCCAAAAACCCCACTAAGAAACAGCATAAATCTACGTATTTTATGCTTGTTGCATTTCTGGGAGTCATGGGCCATTTTTATTGAGATTTGGTGAATTTGATAACTAAAGCACAGGAAAGTTAAGATCTGCTCAAAATAATACAAAGTTTGGGGCAAGATTGTAATGTTTGTCTCCTATTTGCAGAGATTATAATGGTAATCACTAAATTATACCGCTTGCTGTCTAGTTTATTTGTTTATTTTTTAAACATTATATTTATTTATTTAACACAGAGCGAGAGAGAGAGAGAGCACAAGCAGAGGAAGGAGTAGAGGGAGAGGAAGAAGCAGACTCACTGCTGAGTAGGGAGCCTGATGTGGCACTTGATTCCAGGACCCCACGATCATGACCTGAGCCAAAGGCAGATGCTTGACGGACTGAGCCACCCAGGTGCCCAACTTGCTGTCTAGTTTAGAGACTTTAAGACTTAGTCTTTTAAATCGAGATTGAGAGAGAGTTTTTCTTATATAATAATATGGTTGTGTGGACAGCACTAAAAAGTAACAAATACAAACATGTTTTATCCACATGCATACATGTGTGTACCCAACAAATTTTTGTTAAATCGAAATACTAAAGTGAATGAACTGAATTTACAAATAAAATAATAAACTGAAATTAATGAAAAAAATGATAGTTACATTCAAGAAAGTGGTTAGACAGAATACTTCTATGTGGTCCTCCTACATGGCCTTATAGTCTGCTCTCACAGCAATCTTCAAGCTGAGTTACAGTGTTTTGGTAATCAATAGCCAACATACGTTGGCCAATTTCCCCGTAACTGCCACAGTTCCAAGCAATTTGTGCATACATTAAATTACCTAATTAACAGGGCACATGAGTGGCTTAGAGGTCAAGCATTTGCCGTCAGCTCAGGTCATGGTATCAGTATCTTGAGATTGAGCCCCTTGTTGGGCCCCTTCTCAGTGGGAGTCTACTTCTCCCTCTGCCCCTTTCCCCTGCTCATGCTCTCTCTGTCTCTCTCTCTCTCTTCTCTCTCTCTCAAATAACAAAAATCTTTAATTTTTAAAAATTATCTAATTATCCTAGCAACCTAAAATAGTAATTGCTACTATTAGTCATATCCTCATCTTACAGATGGGGAAACTGATGCAAGACAAAGTTTAAGTAACTTACATAGGCCACAGAGCTACTAAGCAGTGGCTAGGTCTATACACCCGTGTTCTTTTGCAAGAGCCCATCTGTTTAACTATCTGCCATGTCTTCATTGAGCTGTGAATTTCTTCATGGCAGGAGCTTTATTTGCTTTTTAAACTCTCATCACTGGCATAGTTTGTGGGTCATTATAAATAGATAAAATATTGAAATTTTAGGCCTTGGCTTTAAGACAAAATCTCTGGAACTGACGGAAGAATGAACCTCCCGATACAGAGACTGGATTGTCTATTAAAGAGAGCTCTTTTTGTGCTAAATTATCTTAATTTTAATTAACAACTGAGTAATGAACAAGTGAACAAACTAGGTACGAGTTTGGATATGTCAGAAAGTCTAAGTGTGTACAGACATGAGCCGAGTCAGAGTCAGAAGGCAGAGTCAGAAGGACTTGCTGGCAGATTTACGACTGTAGGCAATGAACAGAATGCAAGAACACATTGAGGTATCACCTCTGGGTTCTCAATTTTAATGTCAAATTGGACTCTTGACAAATCAGGAGCCCGAATGTACCCTCCTGCCCAGTTGTCCAAAGCCCGGTTGCCCACAGGACTTCAGGACTAGGTATACTCACTGTGACTCTAGTCTTGGTGTTCTCTGCAAATGGGGATCTAAGCAGATGATGTAAGACTTTTATGAGGACTCATCATGTATTGGAGTCTTCTTTAGAAGACATAATTTTCATTTCCCTCCTTATGCTTTAATTTATAGAATGCTAAATTAACATAAATGCCAATAATTTTAAATGGATTTTATACATATTTCCCCACATTGCCTAATAGTCATAAATAGATTAGCATCCAAGCTTAAGTTTCTGACTACATGTGTGTGTATTGTGGTCATCCCATAAGAGGAACAAAGCCACTGACTGGAAAAAGAAAAGCCAAGAATATGTCTATCTGGATAACCTGAGGTTGGTTTTTCTACCCTAAAAAGCTTCCCACTGTGTCATGATAATTGAGAGCTCCCAGGGTGTCAGTGCATTGGATGTTGCCAGTACCGCGCATATCCGTAGGTGAGAAGATGAGCCCCTTTTCCAGCTGTTACAGGTTGTATAAGTCTAGGTAAGTACATTGGATATGGTCAATTGGTGCTCAGTATCCACTCTCCCATCTTCCTTGGCCCTTCTCTATATCCTAAAAGCTGGAAAGCAAAAATCAACATGCCTTAGCTCAGTAGTAACTAGGCTTCTGCATGCAGGCTTGGTTCTGCCAATTGCAAGCACTTACGTGATTTAGAAGAGAAGAGTGAGGAGTAGGGCACCTTCCTACTGCTGGCTGCTGGCCAGCCATGTTATGACAATGTGGCTTCCCAGAGCAGCTGCACAGTGACAGTGTGTATCAGCACACAAGCTCCCCCAGTCCCTGTGCTGGCGAATTCTCAACCTCTGCTGTGCCATGTCCCTGACTCTTGCTCCTCCAGTCCTTCCAAGATTCCACAAGCACTTAATTCCTTGCATTAATTCACATTTGGTTTAAAACACTTAGAGTGTCTCCTGCCATGAGCCCAAACTGCTAGAGCAAGTCTCTCTCTGAGACCTCAGTTAATTTATCTCTTTAGTGAGACTAATGAAATGATTAAATGCAGAGACCTGGAACAAATTATTCCTTGAGTTTCATATTATTTTTGTTTAAAAGTCAGGTCGGAAAAATAAAAAACTATAGACAAATTATCCCTCAGTATGCAATCCAAATACTGTCAAATTAGAAGTGAGATGTATCATAAAAATATTCAATTAAATACCATCTATTTTTTAATGTCTATTAAATTCCAAGCAGTATTCTAGGTGGTGATTATATAATAATGAACCAGACAGTTTTATTGTCTTCCAGAGGCTCACTCTTAACCAGGAGATGTAGATCCACAATCAGACAATTTCAGCACAATGTCATAAGGGGTGCAGGCATGGCAGGCACAGGGCGAAACCAAAGCAAGGTGAGCAGCTCAGGTCCCCCTAGGAAACGAGGCTTCCTGGTGAGCTCAGAAGTGGTGGTGTCAGATTAGAGAATCGGGTGACCAGACAAAGCCTAGAAATATGGTGGATGGCCTTGGTGGCTGGCTACCCTATAGTTTCCCCATTCTACCATACTTGTGGTTCTCACCTCCCACCATAGAGGGGTTGAAAGGCCACATGTTTGCATTTGTAGCCTCCCTTGCAGCCAGTTGGTGGGCACGTGGTACAATCCTGCAGGGACCTGAAGAAATGTATGAGGAATGAGTCTGGGAATGTTTACCTTCTAAAATAATGATAATATGGGGCACCTGGGTGGCTCAATGAGTTAAGCCCCTGCCTTCAGCTCAGGTCATGATCTCAGGCTCCTGGGATCTAGCCCCGTTTCGGGCTCTCTGCTCAGCAGGGAGCCCGTTTCCTCCTCTCTCTCTGCCTGCCTCTCTGTCTACTTGTGATCTCTCTCTCTTTCTGTGTCAAATAAATAAATAAAAATCTTTACAGGGAGCCTGCTTCGCTTCCTCTCTCTCTACCTGCCTCTCTGCCTACTTGTCATCTCTGTCTGTCAAATAAATAAATAAAATCTTAAAAAAAATCTTTACAAAAAATAAAATAATGATAATACAAATTAAGAAATAATAATATGCATGGAAATTGACCATGTCATCTCTTCCCATGCTTGGATACTGCTGTCTGAGAATGTGATGCTTGGGTCTGTAGCTACCAACTTTTGACAGTGTCAATCATCTCATTAATGTCTTTATATTGATTACAAATTGAAATAATATTTTAGATATATTAAGTCAAACAAATATATTATTTAAATTGATTTTATTTATTACTTCTATTACTTCTTACTTTCTGAAAAAAATAGTACTAGTAGTTGAGCTGTATGCTTAAGGAGAAAGAAAAATGGACTTGGTGAATAATTTCCCATTTTTTCATGTAGTGACATGGGATCACATGTATATCATGCTTATAGAAACCCAGGTGATACGTTTCAGAATGACCACATTGAGACTGAGAGCTTGGTGGGTATCCATGAGGTGGTTAGTGATACAGAATCAAGTTTTGGGAGGAATTCTAGTTGGACATACAGACACAGACATCAACGGTTTATGCATAATCATGAAGACATGGCAGTTCACGAGTTAACTATTTGCCCAAACCCATCTGAGAAATGAATGCTGGAGCTGTGGACAGCAGAGGGACTATCTGCTCCATTGACCTTGCTTTGGAGAAGAGCAATTCTCTGCCATTCAGAAGAGTCTTTATGTCTCAGTAAGGACACAATCACCCTCAATTTGTGGGACCATTGCTATGATCCTCCCCCCAGAGGTTGTTCTACCCTTGTATTAGAAAGAAAAGACAGGCACTTGGTTCAGGCCAAAAGCTGGGGTAGACATACAGGAAAATCTTTACCCCTTTCCTTTGGGTGTGCCCTGTTGTGAAAGTGACTTCTCATTTGATTCTCTATGAACTGTGCAGATCTTCTAATATCACCTACCCCACCTTTTCCTTTAAACCTCAAAATCTCTAAAAAATGTAAGCTATACTATATGATTTCAATTCCTCACTCCCTTTCATTTATACCTAAGCCTCTGAAATCTGGTGTTTGCCCCTTTTACCTTCTGAAAATACTCTCGCTAGAATCACAGATGATTCAGAGCTTATCGGCATGGTTGGAAGGTGGGTGAGGTCGGAGAGGATCTGACCGTAGGTGCAAAGTTTAAAAGGACACCAAAAAACTCAGTAGCCAAGATAGATAGGTTTTAATGCAATATTTTTTTAAATAATCAAAATTAATGGAAAAATGCATGAGGAATAATGTCTAATTTTTAAATAAGATGGGATCAGTCCTGGATATTATTGATGCTTTTCGCTGTAGCTCTGTTGTAGTTTAATGGTTCTCTCTCTTTTTTTTTTTGCAATGTATTGTTGCTTCTCTCTCACCTAATTTACTTCCCCTTTTCCTCTCCTTTTGCTGGCTCCTTTCTCCTACCTTTCCCAGAGTTGCGTACATAGACCATTATGTTCATTGAAAAACAACCATTTGCTACACTATTTTCAACTTATGCTTAGCTATGTTAATGCTAAAATCATACTTCTAGTTCATCCCTCATCCCTAAAATTCAGAGACCCATATTTAATAGCCTTCTGGACATCTCTATCTGAATGTATCTCTTCTCATACTCTAGTTGGTGATAAAAGACATTCCCCTTTCATTCCCCACATTTAATCCCTCAATAAATTCTAGTATATTATTTCTATATATTTCTTAAATACATCTCCTATTTTCATAAATGTCAATCTTAAAAAAATATCAACTTTTCTCCTTGTCCCCATGTGTCTCTTCTTCCCTCTTCTCTGTATGTATATAGATCTATTTATCTATCTATCAACACATAGATGTGGACACAAATATATGTTTCAGTATGTGTTTATAAATGCTGTTGATGCAATGTGTGTACATGCATATATAATACGGACCTTGCATTGAATGTATACCCCCAAAATTCAAGTGCTAAAACCTAATGCTTGAGACATGGGGCCTTTTGGAGGTGACTAAGATACAATGGTGGAGCTCTCACTTGAAGAAGAGACCCCAGAGAGCTCCCTCATATGTTCCACCATGTAAGAGGTACGATCTAGGAACCAGAAAGAGGGCTCCCACCTGACACCAGATCTGCTGCTGCCCTGATCTTGGCTTTCCAGCATCAACTGTGAGAAATGCACTTCTGCTGTTTACAAGCTATTTGGTCTCAGGCATGACTGGCTTGGCTCAGTTGAAAGAGCATATGACTCCTGATCTTGGGTTTATGAGTTCAACCCCCACATTGGGCATAGAGATTAATAATAAAACACACCCACCCACAGGAAGTAGACTATCAATTATTTGTTCTCTAAGATTTTGTGGCAGCAGTCTGAACAGACTAAGAAAATATGTGCACATCCACACATGCAAACAGACCAAGATGTTAACGGAGAATACATTAAGTATAATTTGGAGCTATTACCATCCCTAAGAAAGTTATCAAGAATACAGAGTAAGGATCATCTGTCAAGCTGGGTGCCTCAGAGGACCAAGAAGGTAGGTAGGGAGAGCTCAACGTGTTGGTCTGAGCAAAAGGCTCAACAGTTCAAAAGAACAGTCCAGCTTCTAACAATTATGTCCTAAGTCACAGCAACACCCTATGAGCACCAAAAACCTCTAAGTTACTCCAAGAATGAAATATCTTTCTAGGACTCTGGCTCTTTAGAAATCTCTGAAGTCACCCTGACTATTTGCTCAACTTTCCCAAGAGACCAAATGCTGCTCAGGCCTGTCCTGCCGCCACCCATGTGCCCCCATCTTGCCATAAAGCTAAAGGATACAAGAGAAAGAAAGGGCGTCCCATGAAATCTTCCTTCCTTCCTTCTCTCCAGTTTTTGTCCTCAGACAAAACAAAATGACCAAGAGAAAGCATCTTACCTTTGAAAGAAATGTGTGCTTCTACCTTGGTCTACCATAGATCTACCAATAATGTCCGTATAATTTATCTTTCCTAGGAAATAATCATTAGCCAGTTGGGGATTCACACTCAGGAAATCCTAGAAATTCCTGAAGGAATAGTCATATTGAGACTCTGTTTCTTGGGATTTCCAAATGGGACTAGGGAAGACAGGTTTAGAAAAGTCAGAGGTGGGTGTTGGGGGCAAAAATAATCTTCGAAACGGGATTTATGGTTTACAGAAAGTCACCGGGAGCTCAAGGTGTTTGTATAGAAGCCTTTGTGTTCTCATTGTTGACCTTTGGATGATTCTGGGTGTTACAGGGAAACTGCTCTGCAGGGTTGTGTCCTGAACTCAGGCCTAACTTGGGCCACAAGCATGCCACTAACACATTTAAAGAGTCAGCAAGGAGGAAGGTGGGCAAAATGAGGCAAGACATTATAAGAATTAAGAGGCAGGAGGCTGATGGATCAGTCTGTCTTTCTTGCATTAAAATAGAAATAGTTTTTCACCAAAATACCTGCCTTGTGTGTACGTTAATCATAAAAACCCAGAGGGGGTTTCAATGGCTTCATTTACAATACCAATGCCAAACAGGTATTTTTTTCTTTCTTTCTATTTTTTCCCTCTCCTTTGACAAGAGAGTTTGGGGAGAAGGTGCTTTTAGTCATTACTTTTCTTGAATAGTCAGTATTGCCTTAAGAAAAAAAAAATGCCGTGAATATAACAAATCAGATTTCCTACCGGGTTTGTGACAGCACAGGCAAGAGGGACAGAAAGCAGAATTGTACAGAGTTTGAAACAGTTGCTGATGGATTTCCTGACTCACAGAATTAGAACGAAGCCAGAGAGGTTGAACATGATGTGAGGGGTCCAACTGGACACACCATTCGGGACAGATCTTCAGGTCCGATTCAAGTTTCTATAAAGCCTTCTACAGCCTGGTTTGCGCCTGCTTCTCCACCGTGTCGCGGCTGCTGTTTGACTGGGGCTTCTGCACAGAAAGCCTCCTCCTGGTTCTTTGTAAGTTGTATATAATTTCCTGACTTGCCCTGAATGTGTGTTTCCAGAAGTGGACCCCTACCTTTCTTTGCCTAAACCATTCCTATCCATGTTTTAAAATTCTGCTTTTACTACTTCTGGAAATGTGGCCTGACTCCTTGGTTGGGTTTGGATAACCTTCCTTCATATCTTTGGTGCTTTCCCATCATAGACATTAGCTTGTTGGGTACAATGCTGGGAGTCTTTCCTGTTTATCGGCCTGGCCAAGTTGTAGGGGCACAGCTAAGAATCCCACTTGGGGACTTTCTCCACTATTCTCTCTAGCTATCATACCAGTTCTCAGTTAAACATTGCCGCTACTTCACTGAACAACCCCAATGTCTCCTCATTGTTCCAGGTCTCATAAGTGTTGAGTGTAAGAACTAAGGCCTCTGGTTGGGAATATTTGCTCCTCTGTGACTAGTCTCCTCAGTCTCCATTTACCATCACCTGGGATGGGACTGCTTCAGGAAAGCTAGTCTCCTTAACCCCAGAGATCACCGTGAATCTACCTCCCTCTTTGCGCTTGCTTGTGTAATGGAACACATGGGGCATCCCTTCAATTTCTCCCCCTCTTCTGGCTCATCAGTGTTTGTGCCCCTCCAACACATCTCCAATACCCCCCCACCCCGTTAAAGACACCCATCAACTATGTTCCTCTCAGATTGTCTTGCTTATACCCCTGTGACTCATCACATTTCCTTTCCACAAAGAACCAGAATGACTGCTTCCAAAACTGCAATTATTATTATGATTCACAATAAATATCTAAGAGGTGGTAAGCAATATCTTTACTATCAAGAGGACTCTTTCTTTTTAAGATTTTTTATTTCTTTATTTAACAGAGAGAGAGATCACAAGTAGGCAGAGAGGCAGGTGGGGGTGGGGGAAACAGGCTCCCTGCTGAGCAGAGAGCCCAATGAGGGACTCGATCCCAGGACCCTGAGATCATGACCTGAGCCGAAGGCAGAAGCTTGACCCACTGAGCCACCCAGGCACCCCTAAAAGGACTTTTTATGGAGAATGCATTAGGTGTGTGTAATTATGTTCAGTATTTATATAGAACTTTGTAAACTTCACAGATTAAGTTCTGTAATTTTCCCACTATGTTTTACAACAACATCAGAAAATAGAGGGGGTGGGGAGCGTATCCATGGTGTACAAACCAAGGTGCAGGTCTAGAAGTCAGTGCCTATCATAGGGTCAGAATGTGGTTCATCTAAGCCACAGTCTTTCCCAAAAGCCACTGTAGTCTCCCCACGCAAAGCATTCCTAACATAATTTTCTAATTGAAAATAGAATTGAAATTCTAATACCAACAGGGTGCTTGTGCAGTTGAAATATCATTAATAAATGCCTTTGACTTCCCTTACAGGATAAGCCCATAATTAGGAACTTGAACACGGAGACGCTGTTCACTGGGAATAATTTTCAGAAGTGCACTCGGTATGCTCAGGGAAGTTGATGACAGTCTTGGATAGAAATTGCCAGTTTCCTTAAGCCCCTCATTTCTATGCCAGGCCAGGTACTTATAAAAAGACAGCATTAGTTTTGTTAATGTTACAAAAGGGGGCAAGAGAATAGCTACTGTTGGAGGCTGCTCATAGTCATCTTTTATCCATCCTAGCCATAGCCATTCTATATCCTATATATTGTCTTCCATGTATTGCTAAGAAAAGAAAAAGAAGAGAATGCATTCTCTTCTACAGGACCTGTGCTAAGTACTTGATGCAATTCTACCATAATCCTAAAGTATATGTATTACTGTAAAGTTAGAGTAGAGCTCAGAGAGTTTAGGAACTTGCTCGAAGTCACTCAGCTTCGAGGGGTCAGGGTCTGTCATACAAGGATCTATCTGATACTCCACTGCAGTATATCATTTCCTTAGAATATAATAAATATACAATACTCCATGCAGCCTGCCATCTGATTTCAGTTCCTTTCCTCCTCTTGTTGCCCTAATAAACTCTCCTCTGGGGCCATTTAAAGCCTTTGAACCACCACCTATACAAATTTTAGCCTCTTCATCAAAATAGAATGCTTTGACTCCACCAAAACACTACCCCTAATAGTGCTGAGCTATTGATTTTTTTCCAAGACTTCATTTACCTCTATAATGATTATGTACTTTTTCAAAGTGGGCCTAATTAAATGTACTTTTCAAATTTGGGGAGAAGCCTTGGCTAGAAAGGAAAAGATAGAAGGGGGGTAAATGACATTTTCTGACTCCAAGGGACAGAATCATTTAGAAAGGAGACAGGGGAGAGCAAGGTCAGCAGCTAAGATCTTCACCACTTCTCTTCCCTCCACCTGCGCCCTTTGATGTCATCTAGGAGAGCCCCCTGTCTTCGGTGGGGATGCTGTGGTGTGGTCACAGTGGCATGGAGAGGATAGCTGCAGAAATCTGGCCAGACCGCTTTGGTGGATGACTGGCATGACGCCTGCGTGTGTGTGTGAACTGGGTTCCTGTGTGCTTCTGGAAGGAGTTCTTGGGACTCACCAAAGGCTGGTGTCACAGACTATTATTCTGAGTGTTAAAACATCACTGCAAATGGCACAGGAGACACCTTATCTGCCATGAGTCCAGACGGAGGCAGGCCTGCTCCTGCACATCAGAGTATAGCTAGATCCAGAGAAGGTGTCACAGATGAAAAGCCTTCTTCTTTCCCAGATACACAAGGAGGGGAAAGAGAGAGATGTGGGGTGGAATTCCCAGAGACTATTACTAAGAGAATGCTTTAATGATTAACTTTGATAGGTATTATTAAAATAGACAAAATCTAAGTTTTTCTACACTACTCAAAAGTCTGAGGCTTTTGAAGAACATCAGATTATAAGGAAGGAAAAAACCCTCATTTTATTTGCATATTTGAGTAAATTATAAGTAAATGTGTGATCCTGATAAATATATCTGAAACTATTTAGCTTTGAAATGTTCTTAAATTATTTATATGGCAACTGCTCCCTCTACTTCCCCCCTAACCCTGATCAGCCCTGATAGACTATAAAAGCTTTGAGAGTAGGAGACTTTCTCTGACAGGCAGTAGGCCAGTTTGGATGAACCATGTTTTAGGGACAACACAGACCTAGGGCCATGCCCACCTCCCTATGAAAGTTCAGACAGAGGCTGATCAGTCTGATTATTACCCACTGCCTCCTGGGAGGGAGAGGATCCACACCCCCAGTGGGGCTGTTCCAGTTAGAAAGAGGGCTGCCCTCCTCTGCTGGGAACAGGCTCTGGTGGGGGGTGAAGATGGCAGTCAGCACTGATGACCACTTACCTAATTACCTGCAACTCATCCCAGGTTCCCAAGGCACCCTTACCAGAATTATCAGCCCCCTTTCCCTACACCCCGCAGCAGCCACCGATAATCCACACCCAGACTCAGAAGTGGTATGACAGTCACCCACAGCAGCAACAGCAGTAGTTGGGAAGCAGACACTGTACCGTACAAATGGTTCTCTCATCTGCAGCTGATTTTATGCTTATCATCCCCCGAGGGATCTGTTAACCTTGAAGATAAAGCTGTCAGTTATTTTACCAGCAAAAATCGGCTTATTTGGGAAGAACAGAGAACTGCAAGGTCTGGGCCCTTCGGCTATGGCAAACCATGGCAAGTCTGCAGAACAAAGGAGAAGGATGAGCTTTTACAGAGGCATGGGGAGTTGCAAGCGCTTTGTAAACTTAGAGGCCACCGGAGTAAACAGGGAGAATGATGTGTAGTGGCTTCTCATTGGCTGAGTCAGGAAGTTTCTCATTGGTTGGGCTGTTGCTGGGGCAGGAGAAAATCTTCCCTCCTCCTGCTGAGGTGGTAGAGGCCTCTTCAGATTGGCAAAGCAAGGGAAAGCATAGTATGTCTCTCTTCCAGTTTGGGTTTGTGTTGACCAGTAGTAAGACACTAGACTCCCTCTCCTGGCCTCCTGACTCTGTTAGCAATGAGAGTTCCTTTTCTCATTTTCACAGATGTATAGGTCAACTGATTTTATCCCTTCTTATGCCATTTTATAGACAAGGAAACTGTGGTCCAAAGAGGACTTGTGTTTATGTCACTAAATTTGGAGACTGGTGTGAAAGCTTATGCACCTGGCTTGGTGCCCTGCACATATTTTAATGCATTCTTGATGACTTAGTCTTCCAGCAATAGAAATGGGGGCTTTAAGAAAGTGGACATGTCATTTTGATTGCCACTGTAGGAAGATCACTCATAATGCACTACTAGGACTCATATTGCTGTTGTATGAATGAATGCATTGAATGAAAGCAATGCACCCTACAGATAGTTCTTGCTTTTTTCATAGTAACTTGGGGACTAGAGTCCCCAAAGAAGCTCACTGATAACCTCCAACCCTGATTTCCCGTAAGAACTCTAGTTGCATTAGATATTTAATGATATTTACTGTTTCCTGAAAGTTTGGGGACATCTAGGGGAAGGTGCTCTGTTCTCATGATTCTCCACAATAACTCTGCTTTAACACATCTCCACTGGGGAGTACTATCCTACATCCACTCCTCACTCTTCTGTTTCTTGGGATGCAACCGCTAGACCAGTCTGCCTTGCCATCCCCCAAGATTCTATAACTTATTTTCTCCACTATGTTATCAAAACAAAGGGAAACTAGATCACAGGAAACTTCCACCAAGTTGAGTAGGAAAGAGCTGGAGTCAGGGGAGAGAGTCATGTCTGTGCTTATAGGTGAGGCATGTGCACAGACTCTGGAGATTTTAGGGGCAGAGGTCCAAGAAGTTCATCTTAGTCTCATTTTCAGACTCAGAATGCACTTGATGCCCTGTGTCTTGGCCCTTTGTTGTTCCCAATGGCCCCACTGGCTCCCAATAATGATTCTAATTTGAAGTGACAGTATTAGCAATGACCACAACATTTTTCAAAGGAGACTCTCTCAACACTGCCACTGACAACTGACACAGTGCATCCTCAAACAAAGTGGGGAAAGTCCTCTGGGAGGGTGAAGGAAACAGAAGCATTCAGATGTTGAAGCGAAGAAGGCGGCATTATGGCTTTGAGAGACTGAGAAGTGCCTCTTCTAAGCACAGAACATTATCTCATGGGATCAGAATGAGCTCAAATAAACAATGAGAGGGACCTTTGTCCCCTTTGGTTTAATCTGTCTGTGTTATGCTCATTCTTAGATCAAGATTATTGATGAAGGGGCTTTAAAGCTGACTCCTCTGCTTTGCTTTAGCATGACAGACTGGTGCGTTATGCACATGAAACCGTGTGTTGATAGAAATTGGAACAGACAGGAATTTTCCATCCTAAAGTTGTACTTTCAGGGTTGATTTATCAGATACAATGTGACGTAGGACATGGAGGCAGTCTTCTATCTGCAGTGGTCATATTGCAAATGAATGAGTTAGACTAGTGATTTATCTGTTGATTTGTTGACTATCTTGCTAATCGAATCCCTCTATGTGCCAGATACTTTGGACACTGGCACATGAGATGCCCTGGAAGCTATTTATGAGGTGAACCAATAAAGGAGTGTCCCCACCATGGATGACACTTCTGTGTGACACTAATCATGAAAGAACTTACAGTTCTCTCTGTATACATACACTTTCCACCAGAGCATATGTTCCCCAAGGGCAGGGACATTTCTTATACTTTTTTATATTTTACGTTTCTATTGCTAACACAAGGCTATGTACATTGCAGAAAATATTTAATTATGAACTTCTTGGTAATTACAGTGAAAGAGAAACAACACAAATAATGATGGTGTTATAACAATATAGACATTTATTGAGCCCTAATTGTGTACCAGGGATTCTTGAAACTCCTATGAGGTTATTTCTGTTGTTACCAGGTTTGTTTGTTTGTTTGTTGTTTGTTTTCCCCCCATTAGAGACTAAACCTTTGGGTGTCTGGGTAACATATCCCAGATCACAGAACTAGTAAAGGATGGAACTTGGATGAATGCACAGGGATTCATCTGCAAGGAGCATTACCCTACATAATGAGCCAGATTTTAACACTGTCATTTTTAGGGAAAATTTACTTTCTGGATGAAAAAGTCTGACATCAAATATAAGAAAAAAAAAAAACACACCACAATCAAAGCAAAAACACCATGCAGAGCAATAGGTAAACAGAGGGTCAAAGAATCACTAAATGAATCATAAATGAAGCTTTTTTCCTGGCACATCCCACTATAGGCATTCAGGGTGAGATCTTTTTCTTGAGTTATTTCAATCATCAATCTGGGGAATTCTTTTGTGTCTGCCTGCTCGATCAGTGGCATCTCTTTGCAAGAAATTTACAGTGATGTCAGTTTGTTTAAATTGATGATAGGAAAAAGTGGATGGATCTCAAGTTCCCAGACAATATCTGATGACCTAAATTAACTGTCACCTGATTCTGCGTTATGGATGGGAACCCAGTGTGACTGGAGACGTGGCCAGTAGGAGACAGGGCAAAGTCTGTCTAGGGAGTGGGCAGCTCATGATCTACACATGTCTAGCAGCTGATTGATCTGGATAGATCATTCTTGTGATTTCCCAGTCCTGTGGTAGGGGTCACAGGGTTTATTCCAACGGAAGCATCATTTCCTCTTCTCCGCAAATACCCACTCAGTTCCATTTCTGTATTTCCGAATTTATTGTTCAAATTCTCATTTACACCATTGTTATCCCCAATCTCCCCGGCGGGAATGTATGTCTGCTTCCCACTGCTCATCTGTCTCTTTAGCTGCATTTTTCTCTCTGTGTGGATTCTCATGTTGGAGTCGAGCCTCTGGACTCCGTTCTGAGCCCTCTTTTCTTTTATCATTTCCCTGCCTTTTTAAGCCAGTGGCTTTCAATTCTGGCAGTGCATTCAAATCATTTTGTAAACTTTAAAAAAGACTCTTGCTCAGGCCCAATTAAATACAGATTTCTAGAGGTGGAGCCTGACATTTGCTATTTTGTGTAAGTCCCCTCAGGGGACTCACATGTGTAGCCCCAGGTGATTTCGTTTATTTCTACATCTCCAAATTCCTACTCTGAGCTGATCTATGTTTCTGTTCTTCTTTTCTGAGGTCTAGGTACGTGTATCAGATTACTTACTTGAAGCTTTTAGCTGTATGTCCAATAGGCATCTAAAATTCAATATGTCAAAAGCTGAGTACTTACTGTGTCCTTCAGCCCATCAAAGTCTCAAAGCAAGTAAGCTCCAAGTCCCTTTTGCCCACATGCTGTGTCTTTGAGCAAGTTCTTTACATCTTAGTTTCCCCGACAATAACATGAGGATAGTGATACCCACCGGATAAGGAAACAAATATGATGATATATGTAGACCTCTTAGCACAAAGCACAGCCTTCTCTGCCCAGAAATGGCTGTTCCTGTTAACAGATTGAAAGTTCCAAAAAAAGAATGCCCCTGGAACAAATAATACGTTATATATTAAAGAAAAAAAATACAAAATCTTCAGTCCTGTATCCCCAGTGACCAGCACCTGGTCTGACCCATCATAATCATTCAATAAATATTTGTTTAATGATTATATTTCCATTTCTAAGGATGTTGAACATTTGAGGAGGGGACCAATGGTTAAAACAGCCAGGAAAGGGGCTCCTGGATGGCTCAGTGGGTTAAAGGCTCTGTCTTCCGCTCAGATCATGATCCCGGGGTTCTGGGATGGAGTCCTAGGATCAAGTCCTGGGATAGAGCCCTGCAAGGGGATCTCTGCTCAGCGGGGAGCCTGCTTCCCCCTCTCTCTCTGCCTGCCTCTCTGCGGACTTGTGATCTCTGTCTGTCAAATAAATAAATAAAATCTTTTTTAAAAAGTTAAAAAAAAAGAAAAAAAAGAACCAGGAAAGAAAGTACAGGGGATAGCATGTCACCAGCAGACAAGCGAGGGAGAGCTGCTGATATACTGAGATGTTTCTAGCTTCTGGTGTCATGACCTCCAACTAGGTTGTTCCTATTTTTAGCATTTATCAACATTCTTATCAGGTCCAGTGTTTACTGAGAAGCATGTGTGTGTGTTTGTGTGTGCACGCATGCATGGGTTCAGTGATGAATCTTTCCATTGCACATTTCAGTTGTCCTACTAACATTATGAAGGAAACTATACTATTATTTCCAGTTTTCAGATGCAAAATTAGAACTCAGAAAGATTTACTAACTTTCCCAGAGGCACAATCTGGACTGGAATCAAGAAGTATGGCAATCCCAAACCCCTGATCTTAACTACCATACATAGTAAATAAAGAAGAAGAACCAGTTGTATGAGGTATTCCTGGGGGTCAGTTTGGAGGACTAAAGTTCAATCTCATTTAAATCTGAGTATGTGGTCATGAATGGATTCAAGATGTAGCCATCGGCCCATTATCCCTGCCAATGAGACCATGATAACAAAGTTAGCAAAGGGATTTTCTCATTGTATTTTGAAGAAAAACATACAGAAATGGCTCTCTCCTGCTTTTGAATGCCTAACTGGCAGCCAGATCATCTGGTCAAAACAGGCAAGAAGGATGGGCACCCCCTTATGTTTAAAATAGAGGTCCTCTTCATACTGTTAGTCTCTTGAACACTCTTAATCTTCTGATCAAGTCTTTGTTTGCACAGATGAGATTAAAAATTGGACTTTTTCTTTCTTTTTTTTTTTTTTAAAGGAGCTTGGCATGAAACCTAAGCAATCATTTGGATACTATTAATGTTCTGAATTCGCCTTTCTTTGTTTAGTGGACTATATTACGCACGTGGAATCCCAGTTCAAGGATTTATTTAAATTGGCTGTGTAATACTAGATGACAGCAGAGGGATTTGTTGAAAATTGGCTTATGTCTTCTGAGGCAGAGGAAATTATGCACAACTCCCAGGAATCATCTACCACAGTCTCCCCTGGCACATGTGGTATAGGTGTCCATGGCCACATCTGTGTAGTCAGAGAGCTGAACAAAGGGCCCATGATTTCACTGATGGCCCCCGCAACCCACAGTCTCCTGAACATCGGACGGTAGAGGCAGCATGACCTTAGATAAGTGTGTCTCTTCTTACGTGACAATCATCAAGAACTTAACACCTTTTGGTTTGGGGCAGACTCCACTGCACAGCTCACACCCACTACTGCCCCACCATACAGTGCTGTACCACTTAACTGGGCATGACTATTCCTTCTTCCCACATTCTTCTCAACAGGTATGACCACCTTTTCTCATAGATGCTTGAGTCTTGTCCAACACCTGATACAAAACCTCTTAACCTTTGCTAACCATGTTCCATTGGAAAAATCTTTTTTGCTCTCCATTGATCTAGGTGTTTCTGAATAAGTTTTCACCATCTGAACCAAATAGTGAGGAAGTGCATTTATAAGCATGAAAATTTGTGACACTTTAGGATTAAGGTCTTAAAAAGAATCATCAGACCAATTCATTATCTTGTCAGTGTAACTGTTATATTTAAAATGACTTGTACTCTGATTTTTGAAGCACCCGGTTCAGAAAAAGAGATTATAAAAAATACATGAATTCTTCCTCCTTTGAGTCTTTCTACTAATGGCAAGACCCCCCAGTTTTCTAGACTCAAAGCTTTAGAGTCTTTTTTTTTTTTTTAAGCAGACATTATTTTTTAGAACAGTTTCTGATTTATAAAAAAAAACCTGAGCAGCTTGGAAAGTTGTTATATACAACCCACTAGAAGCAGTTCCCACGATTATTAACATTTTGCATTGGTATGCTACATTCGTTATAATTAGTGGACCTGATATTGATACATTATTATTAACTAAATTATATAATTTACATTAAGGTTCACTCTTCACTGTGTAAAGTTCAGTGGGTTTTGAGAAATGTATAATGACACGTATTCTCATTACAGTACCATACAGAATAGTTTCCCTGCCCTGGAAATCCTCTGTGCTCTATCTACTGATCCTTCCCTCCTTCCCCAGAGCCTGGATCTGTAGTTTTACATGTTTCCACAACGTTGTATAGTTGGAATCATAGAGCATGTATCCTTTCAGACTGGCTTCTTTTACTTAGTGATATGCTTTTAAGAGTTCTCCATCTCTTTTTGTGTCCTGTAACTCAATTCTTTCTATCACTGAACAATATTGCATTGTCTGGATGTGCCATGATCTGTATGTTTGTTCACCTGTAGAAGGACTTCTTGACCGTTTCCAGTTTTTAGTGATTCTGAGCAAAGCTGCTGTCACATCTGTTGGCAGCTCTTTGTGTGGACATACATTTGCAACACAGTTGTGTATCTAGGAGAACAACTGGAACGTAGGATAAGATTAAACTTAGCTCTGCAAGAAAATGCCAGGCAGTTCTCCAAACGGCTGTACCATTTGCAATCCATTAGCTATTAATGGGTCTCTGTGGTTTCTGTGGCTCTACCTCTCTACCAGAAAAATATTTTCATATTTTGGTTTGTTTTTTTTTTTGGATTTTTGCCATTCTAGTAGATATGCAATGATATCCCATTGTTAGTTTAATTTGCAACTTCCTAATGTCAAATAATGTTGAATACCTTTTCATATATTTATTTTCCATCTGTGTGTCTCTGTGAGATTTCTGTTGAAATCTTCTGGCCATTATTTAATTAGGTTGGTTTCTTATTGTTGAGTTTTAAATGTTCTTTTTATATTTTGGATACAGGCCCCCTATCAAGTATGTGCTTTGTAAATGTTTTGTTCCAGTCTGTGTCTTGTCATTTCACTCCATGAACAGTGTCTTTTTGGTTTGTTAAACATTTGTTAAACATTGTTTTTTTTTTTTTTTTTAATTTTAATCCCAGTATAGTTAACATGCAGTGTTATCTTAGTTTCAGGTGGACGGTGTAGTGACTCAACATTTCCATACATGACTCACTGTTCGTCATGAGTGCATTCCTTATTCCCCATTGCCAATTTCCGCTATTCTCCCAGCCCTCTTCTGGTATTCATCAGTTTGATCTCTGTCGTTAAGAGTCTGTTTCTTGGTTTGTCTCTTTTTAAAATTTATTCATTTATATTAGCAGTGTCTTTTGCAGATCAAAAGGTTTTTTTGTGTTTGTTTGTTTTGTTTTTTAATAAAGCTTAATTGATCCTTTTCACTCCTTTGACAGAGTATGCTTTGGGTGTTGTATCTAAAAATTCCTCTCCAGATTCTAGATCATCTAGATTTCCCCTTATGTTATCTTCTAAGAAATGTGTATTTCTGTACTTGGGTCTGTGCTCCATTTTGAGTTCATTTTTGTGAAAGATTTAGTCTTTGTTTATTTTTTCTTACTTATCAATACCCAGCTTTTCCATTTATAAAAGTGCTATCCTTTCTCCACTGGATTCTAGAGTTTCCATCTCTGCTTACACTTCCCATATGTTCTTGTATGCCATCTACTTTTTCCTTTAGCTCTCTTAGCACTTTAGTCATAGTTATTTTAAGTCCCCTTCCTGATATTTCCAAAAATACATGTCACATCTGAGTTTGGTTCCGTTGCTTGGGTTCTCTCTTCAGATTGTTTTTTGCCTTTTGGCACTATGTAGAATATTTTATTGAAACCTGGGCATGATGTATTGGGTATTAGGAATTTCGGTAATTTGTTTTCTGGTATAAGTTTTATGTTAATCTGGCTAGCAGTTGGTCTGTGTTTAATGTTTGTTATAACTACAGATGCCAGAGAGCCCAGTTTCTTCCAGCTTCCTTGGGGTTTTTGTTTGTTTCTTTTTTTTGTCTCCTGAGTTTTCTCTGGTGTTGCCATTACACCTGGGCAAGCATCTGGAGGTAAAATGTATGAAGGTATTAGCCCTCCCTGAGACTGATCCCCAACCCCCTGAAGTTTTTAACCCTCAAATTACTCCACACCCAAGCCCCAGAAATTTATCAAAATTGCCATTTGCATGTTTCCACCAGGAAGCGGTTCCATGGGCTTCTACTTCAGGTGAGTGGATGTTGGCTGTTACGTATTCTCTGTAGCCATCTGTATCTCCAGATTTGTGGTAGTTGTTTGTCCTGGGATCTCAGTTCTCTGGTGGATATCAAAAGTCATTGATTTTCACTCTATTCAGCTTTCCCCCGGCCTCTCCTTATAAGAATAGGTGTCACGATTCTAAGCTCTTTTTTTTTTCCATTTTATTTATTTTTTCAGTGTAACAGTATTCATTCTTTTTGCACAACACCCAGTGCTCCATGCAAAACGTGCCCTCCCCATTACCCACCACCTGTTTCCCCCAACCTCCCACCCCTGACCCTTCAAAACCCTCAGGTTGCCCCAACCTCCCACCCCTGACCCTCAGGTTGTTCTTCAGAGTACATAGTCTCTTATGGTTCGCCTCCCCTCCCCAATGTCCATAGCCCGCTCCCCCTCTCCCAATCCCACCTCCCCCCAGCAACCCCCAGTTTGTTTTGTGAGATTAAGAGTCATTTATGGTTTGTCTCCCTCCCAATCCCATCTTGTTTCATTTACTCTTCTCCTATCCCCCTACCCCCCCATGTTGCTTCTCCATGTCCTCATATCAGGGAGATCATATGATAGTTGTCTTTCTCCGATTGACTTATTTCACTAAGCATGATACGCTCTAGTTCCATCCACGTCGTCGCAAATGGCAAGATTTCATTTCTTTTGATGGCTGCATAGTATTCCATTGTGTATATATGGATAAAGATGATTCTAAGCTCTTTATCTTTAGGAGTCGTGACTAGAAGTGGAGTCTTCTCAATTTCCCCCTAGACCCCATCCTTTACCCTTCACTCTAAGTCATTCAAATATTCAGTATTTATTATGCTGCTATGACGTATATGACATTACTGTCTAGTGATTCAGCAGTGAAGAAGTCAGTATTTGCATGAAACCTAAATTTAGTTGATGATGAACAAAGGAGGAAAGAAATAAACAGGTTTTTCAGATAGCAATAAAGCTTGCAAAAGAACAGAACAACATGAGAACTGGTGGTTAGAAGAATTCAAAAGTACTTTAAGTAATTATCTGAGAAGTATTTTAAGTGGTATAGTCTTAAAAGTTGTGATCTGTGACATAATCTATACAAAGAAGCTTCCATAAAGAATGAACCCTAAATACAAGGGACCTAAGGTTGGAACATGTTTAATGATTTTTTAAAAACACAGAAAATAGGGGCACCTGGGTGGCTCAGTGGGTTAAGCCTCTGCCTTCGGCTCAGGTCATGATCTCAGGGTCATGGGATTGAGCCCCAAATCAGGCTCTCTGCTCAGCGGGGAGCCTGCTTCCCCCTCTCTCTCTGCCTCTCTGCCTACTTGTGGTCTCTGTCTGTCAAAAAAATAAATAAAATCTTAAAAAAACACAGAAAATAGCATACAACCACAATATTTTGAATATAGTGGAGTCTGCCATGATGCCTATTTAGAAAGGAGACAGGTGGAATGGAGATTAGGTCAAGACAATCAGATCACAGCAGTACTTTGTTTTGTAATGTCACTGGAGTAAGTTGATATTTTATAATGTGTGTTTCTTTTCATGTCAACAGAGAATGGGTATTTTAAAGTCTGGATGTGGAGAGAATAACACAGGGGCTGTTGGAGTAGTTTAGGTGAGAGGGAAGTCAGGGCTATCGCTGTGGAAAAGTGGAGAAGTAGATGGAGATGATTTATCATATCTTTGAAAAGAGAAGATTCAGAGCACAGCTTTTGATGGGGTGGAGGTGAGGGAAGAAATATAGGATCAAGGTAAATTTGCAGGTGACTGTTGGGATGTACTGAGTATTGGACAGATTCTGCATACATTCTCAAGGTAGAAATTAAAAAAAAAATTGGTGAAGAGCTGAATGGGGAGCATCTGACAAAAACAGGAAGAAAATGACTGGAACGAAGATGCTGTGGACTCCTGTGTGGCATGTCATGGTGGCTTTTCCCATCTTTTAAGATGCAAAATGCTATTAATATTCGCCAGTTCCTTTATACTCGGTTTGCATTAGGAGACCTGGAATGCATGGAATATGGTTAGAACAGAGATGGGTCTGATTTGGCACGGTGACTCATCTGTGTCTAAAAGCCGAAGCAATCACATCTTGTGCCGAAGGTCGGGAATGTTTTATGAATGTTTTGAGTAATTAGAGTTCACTGTTTATAGAGCAGAGCTTTTCCTGTAGGAACCTTGGCTTGTCAATTGATAAGAAGTCTATCATTTAGTAGACATCCTAAATAAATTTTAAATTATCGGGGCACCTGGGTGGCTCAGTGGGTTGAAGCCTCTGCCTTCGGCTCAGGTCATGATCTCAGGGTGCTGGGATCGAGCCCCGCATCGGGCTCTCTGCTCAGCGGGGAGCCTGCTTCCTCCTCTCTCTCTCTCTGCCTGCCTCTCTGCCTACTTGTAATCTCTTTCTGTGTCAAATTAAAAAAAATAAATTATCTGTCTGCAAATATGAGTATTGTCTGTTTTCTGCCAAGATGTCAAATAATAAAATGAATTATTATTCCATTTTTGTCACATAATATATTTAAGGATATAATCATATATGAAAGCACAGACTCCGGCAAAGGCTCCGATTATATAGTAATCAAAATCTCAATCAATCTTCTGGAAAACTACAAAAACTTCTCTATATTTATTGTTGTTCTTACTTCATTATCTTGAAAATAGTAGTTTATATGTCTGTCTCTGACTACAAAAGTGGTTCTTCAGCATTTAGAGAAATAGACCATGGTCTAGAGTCCCTCCAGGAAGTTTTGAATCTAACTGTCAAACATGCATTCTCATACACACATGAACGTCCAATGGTGGAAATGATCGCATGGCTGGTCTTTAAGGGCCTCTTAAAGACTGTCCATTAAACTCTGATAGGATTGTCTAAAACACTGCAAACGTAGTTTGCTTCTGTGTTTCAGTCTGATCCACATTAAGCTAAAATACTCCCTGAGGAGCAAACAGCTTGCATCCATCCTTAAGAAACTCCATGTTGGCTGGGGCATCAACTTCTCAAAGGTAAGGCTATTCTGTCTTCAGTTCACTGGGCTCTCTAAAGGGCTTCCTGCAGGGTCTGAGACCTGCTAAAAGGAGAAAAGCAGCATACTGGAGAATACTTGGCCTATGAAGCTGAGTTTTACTCTGTTCCGTCTTCTTCTTTTGCAGTCTTCAAAGGGATCTTGAACATTCTTGGTGAAAAGGTCTTCAAACATTAGTGTACTTATTATCCAGGAAATTTTTACTAAAGTGGATATGACTTGAACCACGTTCTTATATAATATAATGGGAAAAATAGAGATGCAAAGAATGAAATAGGACCTTCAGAATGAAGTTAAGTGCTGAATAAGGAGCCTGTCAGCTTCTTGGGAAGCAAGAGAGATTTCTCATGAGGGAATCAAAGAAGAGTTCATTCAAGTGTTACATGATATGCCATTTGCTCTGTGCCATGATGGACTCTCTGGGTCCAGATGTCACCGTGGTCTCCAGTATTTGTAGACAGAGGATAGGCTTATGCTGCTGTAACAAAGAATCTCTCAATCTTCATGGCTTAACACAAAGCTCTACCTAACAACCCTCATTTGAAATCTGCTTCTGTTGTAGGTTGGTTGACTCTATGCAGCTGTTCTTCGTGTGGTGAGTACGCAAATCAACCCTCTTCGATACTGTACTATCAAAAGCGCCCATGTTAATTGTTTTGGGAAAGAAATACACTGGAGAATCATGTATGAGAATGACTTTTAACTCTTGGCTCAGATGTAACAAACATAATTTCCGCTCACATTTTACTGCCTAGAATCAGTCATGCAGTCCTATTCCGTTTAAAGAGGGCTGGGAAGTGGCTGTCCATGTGCTCAAGGACATGAAAGTGGCACAGGATAGGATGAACCCAGGGCACTGTCCTTGCCATTTTATCATTTTTTCTAGACTTACCATACCCCTTTCCATTCCTTGAACAAAGCCCAGGCTTATTATGGAGATTTGCTGCACACTCTGCACATTCCCTGAGAATTCTCAGAAAATACTTTTCGTGGGAAACTTTGTCCCTGCAAATGTTTAGTCATCCTTTAAGACACCTGCTCCAGGGCGACCCTCCTTGAATCCTTCCCCTACTGCCTTTGGGACTGCTGGCTGCTCCCTCATTTGTTACCTCCCCAGCACATTTTACACATTGATTAGACCATTGGACATAAGATATTTGTATTATTTCTTCCTTGTCTCATGTATCTTTCCTACTAGTGTGTATGTTTTGGGTGGGTAAACAGCATTTTTGTTTCTTCTTTCTTATTTGTATTTGTCTGTTTTTTTCCCCTTGCATTATTATTAAGATATCTAACACATAATGCTTAATCAAGGATTGTTCAATAAGCTGAGTTTGTACCTGAAACTTAGAGACCGAGAACATATTTTCTTTTTTTTTCTTTTTTTTTCCCTTTTTATTAATTTTTTCAGCGTAACAGTATTCATTCTTTTTGCACAACACCCAGTGCTCCATGCAAAACGTGCCCTCCCCATCACCCACCACCTGTTCCCCCAACCTCCCACCCCTGATCCTTCAAAACCCTCAGGTTGTTTTTCAGAGTCCATAGTCTCTTATGGTTCGCCTCCCCTCCCCAATGTCCATAGCCCGCTCCCCCTCTCCCAATCCCACCTCCCCCCAGCAACCCCCAGTTTGTTTTGTGAGATTAAGAGTCATTTATGGTTTGTCTCCCTCCCAATCCCATCTTGTTTCATTTATTCTTCTCCTATCCCCCTACCCCCCCATGTTGCTTCTCCATGTCCTCATATCAGGGAGATCATATGATAGTTGTCTTTCTCCGATTGACTTATTTCACTAAGCATGATACGCTCTAGTTCCATCCACGTCGTCGCAAATGGCAAGATTTCATTTCTTTTGATGGCTGCATAGTATTCCATTGTGTATATATACCACATCTTCTTGATCCATTCATCTGTTGATGGACATCTAGGTTCTTTCCATAGTCTGGCTATTGTAGACATTGCTGCTATAAACATTCGGGTACACGTGCCCCTTCGGATCACTATGTTTGTATCTTTAGGGTAAATACCCAGTAGTGCAATTGCTGGGTCATAGGGTAGTTCTATTTTCAACATTTTGAGGAACCTCCATGCTGTTTTCCAGAGTGGTTGCACCAGCTTGCATTCCCACCAACAGTGGAGGAGGGTTCCCCTTTCTCCACATCCTCGCCAGCATCTGTCATTTCCTGACTTGTTAATTTTAGCCATTCTGACTGGTGTGAGGTGATATCTCATTGTGGTTTTGATTTGTATTTCCCTGATGCCGAGTGACGTGGAGCACTTTTTCATGTGTCTGTTGGCCATCTGGATGTCTTCTTTGCAGAAATGTCTGTTCATGTCCTCTGCCCATTTCTTGATTGGATTGTTTGTTCTTTGGGTGTTGAGTTTGCTAAGTTCCTTATAGATTTTGGATACTAGCCCTTTATCTGATATGTCGTTTGCAAATATCTTCTCCCATTCTGTCAGCTGTCTTTTGGTTTTGTTAACTGTTTCCTTTGCTGTGCAAAAGCTTTTGATCTTGATGAAATCCCAATAGTTCATTTTCGCCCTTGCTTCCCTTGCCTTTGCCGTTGTTCCTAGGAAGATGTTGCTGCGGCTGAGGTTGAAGAGGTTGCTGCCTGCGTTCTCCTCAAGGATTTTGATGGATTCCTTTCTCACATTGAGGTCCTTCATCCATTTGGAGTCTATTTTCGTGTGTGGTGTAAGGAAGTGGTCCAATTTCATTTTTCTGCATGTGGCTGTCCAATTTTCCCAGCACCATTTCTTGAAGAGGCTGTCTTTTTTCCATTGGACATTCTTTCCTGCTTTGTCGAAGATGAGTTGGCCATAGAGTTGAGGGTTGATTTCTGGGCTCTCTATTCTGTTCCACTGGTCTATGTGTCTGTTTTTGTGCCAGTACCATGCTGTCTTGATGATGACAGCTTTGTAATAGAGCTTGAAGTCCGGAATTGTGATGCCACCAACTTTGGCTTTGTTCTTCAATATTCCTTTGGCTATTCGAGGTCTTTTCTGGTTCCATATAAATTTTAGGATTATTTGTTCCATTTCTTTGAAAGAAATGGATGGTATTTTGATAGGGATTGCATTAAATGTGTAGATTGCTTTAGGTAGCATAGACATTTTCACAATATTTATTCTTCCAATCCAGGAGCATGGAACATTTTTCCATTTTTTTGTGTCTTCCTCAATTTCTTTCATGAGTACTTTATAATTTTCTGTGTATAGATTCTTAGTCTCTTTGGTTAGGTTTATTCCTAGGTATCTTATAGTTTTGGGTACAATTGTGAATGGGATTGACTCCTTAATTTCTCTTTCTTCAGTCTTGTTGTTGGTGTACAGAAATGCAACTGATTTCTGTGCATTGATTTTATATCCTGACACTTTACTGAATTCCTGTACAAGTTCTAGCAGTTTTGGAGTGGAGTCTTTTGGGTTTTCCACATATAGTATCATATCATCTGTGAAGAGTGATAGTTTGACTTCTTCTTTACCAATTTGGATGCCTTTAATTTCTTTTTGTTGTCTGATTGCTGAGGCTAGGACTTCTAATACTATGTTGAATAGCAGTGGTGATAATGGACATCCCTGCCGTGTTCCTGACCTTAATGGAAAAGCTTTCAGTTTTTCTCCATTGAGAATGATATTTGCGGTGGGTTTTTCATAGATGGCTTTGATAATATTGAGGTATGTGCCCTCTATCCCTACACTTTGAAGAGTTTTGATCAGGAAGGGATGCTGTATTTTGTCAAATGCTTTTTCAGCATCTATTGAGAGTATCATATGGTTCTTGTTCTTTCTTTTATTAATGTGTTCTATCACATTGATTGATTTGCGGATGTTGAACCAACCCTGCAGCCCTGGAATAAATCCCACTTGATCGTGGTGAATAATCCTTTTAATGTACTGTTGAATCCTATTGGCTAGTATTTTGGCGAGAATTTTTGCATCTGTGTTCATCAAGGATATTGGTCTGTAGTTCTCTTTTTTGGTGGGATCCTTGTCTGGTTTTGGGATCAAGGTGATGCTGGCCTCATAGAATGAGTTTGGAAGTTTTCCTTCCATTTCTATTTTTTGGAACAGTTTCAGGAGAATAGGAATGAGTTCTTCTTTAAATGTTTGGTAGAATTCCCCTGGGAAGCCGTCTGGCCCTGGGCTTTTGTTTGTTTGGAGATTTTTGATGACTGTTTCAATCTCCTTACTGGTTATGGGCCTGTTCAGGTTTTCTATTTCTTCCTGGTTCAGTTGTGGTAGTTTATATGTCTCTAGGAATGCATTCATTTCTTCCAGATTGGCCAATTTGTTGGCATAGAGTTGCTCATAGTATGTTCTTATAATTGTCTGTATTTCTTTGGTGTTAGTTGTGATCTCTCCTCTTTCATTCATGATTTTATTGATTTGGGTCCTTTCTCTTTTCTTTTTGATGAGTCTGGCCAGGGGTTTATCAATCCTATTGATTCTTTCAAAGAACCAGCTCCTAGTTTCATTGATTTTTTCTATTGTTTTTTTGGTTTCTATTTCATTGATTTCTGCTCTGATCTTTATGATTTCTCTTCTCCTGCTGGGTTTAGGGTTTCTTTCTTGTTCTTTCTCCAGCTCCTTTACACGTAGGGTTAGGTTGTGTACTTGAGACCTTTCTTGTTTCTTGAGAAAGGCTTGTACCGCTATATATTTTCCTCTCAGGACTGCCTTTGCTGTGTCCCACAGATTTTGAACTGTTGTGTTTTCATTATCATTTGTTTCCATGAATTTTTTCAATTCTTCTTTAATTTCCTGGTTGACCCATTCATTCTTTAGAAGGATGCTGTTTAGTCTCCATGTATTTGGGTTCTTCCCAGCTTTCCTCTTGTGATTGAGTTCTAGCTTCAGAGCATTGTGGTCTGAAAATATGCAAGGAATAATCCTAATCTTTTGATACTGGTTGAAACCTGATTTGTGACCCAGGATGTGATCTATTCTGGAGAAGGTTCCATGTGCACTAGAGAAGAATGTGTATTCTGTTGCTTTGGGATGAAATGTTCTGAATATATCTGTGATGTCCATCTGGTCCAGTGTGTCATTGAAGGCCTTTATTTCCTTGTTGATCTTTTGCTTGGATGATCTGTCCATTTCAGTGAGGGGAGTGTTCAAGTCCCCTACTATTATTGTATTATTATTGATGTGTTTCTTTGATTTTGTTATTAATTGGTTGATATAGTTGGCTGCTCCCACGTTAGGGGCATAGATATTTAAAATTGTTAGATCTTCTTGTTGGACAGACCCTTTGAGTAGGATATAGTGTCCTTCCTCATCTCTTATTATAGTCTTTGGCTTAAAATCTAATTGATCTGATATAAGGATTGCCACCCCAGCTTTCTTCTGATGCCCATTAGCATGGTAAATTGTTTTCCACCCCCTCACTTTCAATCTGGAGGTGTCTTCGCGTCTAAAATGAGTTTCTTGTAGGCAACATACTGATGGGTTTTGTTTCTTTATCCATTCTGATACCCTGTGTCTTTTGATTGGGGCATTTAGCCCATTAACATTCAGGGTAACTATTGAGAGATATGAATTTAGTGCCATTAGTAGCCTGTAAGGTGACTGTTACTGTATATTGTCTCTGTACCTTTCTGATCTACTACTTTTAGGCTCTCTCTTTGCTTAGAGGACCCCTTTCAATATTTCCTGTAGAGCTGGTTTGGTGCTTGCAAATTCTTTCAGTTTTTGTTTGTCCTGGAAGCTTTTTATCTCTCCTTCTATTTTCAATGATAGCCTAGCTGGATAGAGTATTCTTGGCTGCATGTTTTTCTCGTTGAGTGCTCTGAATATATCATGCCAGCTCTTTCTGGCCTGCCAGGTCTCTGTGGATAAGTCTGCCGCCAATCTAATATTTTTACCATTGTATGTTACTGATTTCTTTTCTCGGGCTGCTTTCAGGATTTTCTCTTTGTCCCTAAGACTTGTAAATTTTACTATTAGGTGACGGGGTGTGGACCTATTCTTGTTGACTTTGAGGGGGGTTCTCTGCATCTCCTGGATTTTAATGCTTGTTCCCTTTGCCATATTAGGGAAATTCTCTCCAATGATTCTCTCCAATAGACCCTCTGCTCCCCTCTCTGTTTCTTCTTCTTCTGGAATCCCAATTATTCTAATGTTGTTTCGTCTTATGGTGTCACTTATCTCTCGAATTCTCCCCTCATGGTCCAGTAGCTGTTTGTCCCTCTTTTGCTCGGCTTCCTTATTCTCTGTCATTTGGTCTTCTATATCACTAATTCTTTCTTCTGCCTCATTGATCCTAGCAGTGAGAGCCTCCATTTTTGATTGCACCTCATTAATAGCTTTTTTGATTTCAACTTGGTTAGACTTTAGTTCTTTAATTTCTCCAGAAAGGGCTTTAATATCTCCAGAGAGGGTTTCTCTAATATCTTCCATGCCTTTTTTGAGCCCGGCTAGAATGTTCAGAATCGTCATTCTGAACTCTTGATCTGACATAGTACCAATGTCTGTGTTGATTAGGTCCCTAGCCTTCGGTACTGTCTCTTGTTCTTTTGTTTGTGGTGATTTTTTCCGCCTTGTCATTTTGTCCAGATAAGAGGATATGAAGGAGCAAATAAACTACTAATAGGGTGGCAAAGACCCCGGAAAAATGCGCTGTAACCAAATCAGAAGAGACCCCAAATTGTGGGGGGGGGGGGGGAAGGGGATAAAAAAACAGGTTCTGAGAAAAAAGAAAAAAAAAAAAAAGAAAAAAATTTAAAAAATAAAACAAATAAAAAAATATAAAAAACAAAGAAAAAATATATATATTTAGACGAACTAGTCAAAAAACGTTAAAAAAGAAAAGGGTAAAAGTTTTTAAAAAAATTTAGCAGAAGAAGAAAAAAGAAAAAAGAAAAAAAATTGAAAAAAGAAAAAAAAATAAAAAATTGAAAAAAGAAAAAAAAATTGAAGTAGCCGCAAGACTAAAGAATCATGGGGAGAAAGCCATGAGTTCCGTGCTTTGCTTTCTCCTCCTCTGGAATTGCTCTGCTGTCTTAGGAATTGAATCTGCTTTCTCCTTGATAGATGAACTTCGTCCTGGCTGGATATTTTGTTGATCTTCTGGGGGAGGGGCCTGTTGTAGTGATTCTCAAGTGTCTTTGCCCGAGGCGGGATTGCACCGCCCTTACCGGCGGCTGGACTAAGTAATCGGCTCGGGTTCGCTTTTGGGAGCTTCTGTTCCCTGAACGCTTTCCGTAGAGTTCCGGAGGACGGGAATGAAAATGGCGGCCTCCTAGTCTCCGGCCCGGAGGAGCCGAGAGCCTGGGGCCCCACTCCTCAGTGCGCCCCCAGAGGACAGCACCCAATCACTCCCGTATCCCCAGCCTCTAGCCGCGCTCCGAGCTCACCCAGCCCGCGACCAGTTCAAGGTAACCCCGAGCTGAGAGTTCAGTCCTCGGCTCTGTCTTTGCAGCCGGTTTCTCCGTTCTAATACCTGCGAGCTCTCCAACACTCCGACACCCCCGATCCTTCTGTGACCTTGCGGGGCCTGGGGCCATGCTGGCCCCGCGTGGGCTTCACTCCGGTTTAGCCCCTGGAGCAATGTCCCTCAGTGGAACAGACTTTTAAAAGTCCTGATTTTGTGCTCCGTTGCTCCGCCGCTTGCCGGGAGCCGGCCCCTCCCCCCGCGGTCTATCTTCCCGTCGTTTTAGATTCACTTCTCCGCCAGTCCTACCTTTCAGAAAGTGGTTGATTTTCTGTTTCTAGAGTTGCTGTTCTTCTTCTCTTCGCTCTCCCGTTGGATTTGTAGGTGTTTGCAATGTTTAGATAAGCTATCGAGCTGATCTCCTGCTACCTGATGTAGTCTCAGGCTGCTACTTCTCCGCCATCTTGACTCCTCCCCCCACATATTTTCTTTTTTAAAAAAATTTCATTCACTTTCTCCTTTAGGACTAGGTCCACAAGGTCACAATTACCATCTTTCCATACATATCAGGAGTGCCTAATTCCTCTACAGAACAAGAAAATATCTATGGTCATTTCCCCTCTTGACCAATATCTCACTTGAACAGTTATTAATGGGAGTGAGATAGGAAAACTCAATTAGGATAAGAGGGAGATGATATCTCCACCTAGAAAGAAGCATCAAGAATAACGAAAGTGGGTTAAACTTTTATTCTCATGTCTCTAAACTATAAAGAGCTCCACTTAATATATATTTTTCCTATTCTTTACTTGAGAAATTGCACTTAATTTCAATACCTAATTTAGTTTCATTTTAAATTTTCATTAAATGCTGTAGATTCTCTTCCTCTGTTAATGCAAATAGTAAGTCTGGACCCAAAATGATCCCCACCAGCACCTACTTGCTGCCAGACATTCTTTTCAACTATTTAAATAGGCATTTTATAACAAACCATTTAATAGAAATATATGATTTATGTAGGCAGAACACAGTGGTTCATTAAAATAGATTAGAAAAGTTTAGACCTTGAGTTCAAACCAGGGTAATTACTTTGTCATTACCTTGCCTATAGTTCTTTCATTTCCAATTGTATATTGATTGGTTAATTCTCTGTTCTGTTTTCTTTAAAGAAATTTATAATGGTCCATAAAATGGCCTTTGTCTCTCTTTTACATGTGTATTCTATTTTCTCCACTTGCATACCATACCAGAACCACTATGAAAGTAAAAAGGGGATGGGGCACCTGGGTGGCTCAGTGGGTTAAAGCCTCTGCTTTCAGCTCAGGTCATGATCCTGGGGTCCTGGGATCAAGCCCCACATCTGGCTCTCTGCTCAGAGGGGAGCCTGCTTCCCTTCCTCTCTCTCTGGCTGCCTCTCTGCCTACCTGTGATCTCTCTCTGTCAAATAAATAAATAAAATCTTTAAAAAAAAAAAGAAAGTAAAAAGGGACATTCTAAAGAATTATACTGGAGTAAGAGGCATAAACAGAACCGCTCCAAGCATGCTGAGACATGTATGATGCTGTAAATATACCTCTACTCTGAACTTTGTATTTTTATTTGTATTTCTGTTTTTTTCTTGTTCCTCTGAATCAGGCATCTGGATCAGCCACCGTAGTGATGGTCTCTTAAAATGTGTAGTGTGCAACCAAAGATATTTTGTTGCTTCTTTATTTCCTATTTTCCTTGTGAGGGGAGTTTTTTCTTCCAGGTTAGGTCAGACCAAACTACTCTGTATAAGAGATATTCTTTTTTTTTTTTTTTTAAGATTTATTTTTTTGACAGATAGAGATTTACAAGTAGGCAGAGAGGCAGGCAGAGAGAGAGAGAGGAGGAAGCAGGCTCCCAGCCAAGCAGAGAGCCCGATGTGGGGCTCGATCCCAGGACCCTGGGATCATGACCTGAGCCGAATGCAGAGGCTTTAACCCACTGAGCCACCCAGTCGCCCCATGTATAAGAGATATTCTTAAAAACACACCAACCAGAGGGCAATTGCAGGGCTCAGAAAAAAGAGTTAGTGTAAGAAGGTGCTGTGGATTCAGGTGATTGGCTTGTGAAGTCAGGTTATCTCCTGAAGGAGATTGTGTGCTGGATGGTAGAGAATCCTAAGAAATTGACGGCTCTACCAAAAGCCAAGGGCCAATACCTTTTACTTCTGTATCACCCAACACTTTAACACTCAAGATAACCGGATCTGCTATTCATCAGTATTACTTAGTTTCCACTTCTCTTATAGGACTGTGCCTAATGGAATTAGCACAGGACATGAAGATAAATGGAAGGCAGGGCTCAAAAGGCAACACCAGAGCTTTCTCTCTAACTGTAGGATCTGGTGACTTCCTTCATTTCCTGTCCTTTTCCCTGAATAGAAGCAGTGATCTCACTCTGTCTATCTCAGAGGTATAAAGTAAGGATTTACAATAATAGCAACAATTTGTAAAATAAAACTGGTAATTGTTCTCATTTTTTGAGGCTGAATTTAAGTGTTCTCTGTGCTAGGTATTTTGCTCATGCAGTCCTTACAATAGCCTTGTGCAATAGTCAATTTACTTATAGATTTATAGGTAAGGAAAAGCAGCATCAAAAAGTTAAACTAGGTTTTCCAAATCCACCTAGAAATCAAGTCGCAGAAACAGGAATCAAATAAATTTTTTTCAGACTCCAAAGCCTATGTACTTCATAAGAAAGAACTTTAAAAAAACATTGCCTGGGTTATTATTAATGTGAATGTATTGTTACAGTCATCATTTTCCCCAGGGATCTGGTGATTCATGTTGCTTTCATGACTAACACGTGTCTGTGACATTAATGGTCCTTAGGTATCCCCTATACAACTTAAAGAGGTGCCCAGCTCACCATCATCTACATAAGTGTAACCCTTACATTACTGTGAAGGAGGCATTCTTTGCATTAAATTACAGTCCAATAGAAAGTAACTCACAGAGTCTGGGATGCACTTGGAGCCTCGAGCTCTATTTATGATGAGGTTACATGAGAACACTACTTGAGTTTCTTAATGACGGTATAGTATTTGATACATAAGAAGCACTCATCAAATCCTAAATTTTACTATTAGCCTATTATAAAGCAAGAAGGTGAAATCACACAAGGGGAAGGGCTAACGATGACACCCATATTTCCAATATCCATAAATAAAGGAATAAGCATGTGGAGACACAGAAATGCAAATGTTCTTTAGAGAGTAGAGAGGGTAAGAAAGAAACAAATTTGTGATACAAAGAAACATTATCGAAACATTATTTGATGTATTTGATACATCAATGTAGGTGGTATCTGTCACAAAGTGGATTCCTTGGGGAACAAAGACCAATTTGCACAAGTGAGATGTTTATTAGGGAATTCTTATGAATGTGGAAACAATGACTGTGAAAGGAAGGGTTAAAAGTATGTTTGGGCAGAAGAAGGAGGTGAGCTACAATACAGTCTCATTGGAATCTGCAGCTGACCATAAGGGCATTTTAAACCAAAGCTGTCTCTGAAGAGTTGTCCCAAGATGGGGTATCCATGAGTCATTGCCAGCCAGAAGTCAGGTGCTCTAGCTCCAAATTCCACCCCAGTATCAGCTTTCTCAGCAAATCAGCAGCACCTGGATTTTCCAAGGAAAACAGCAGTTGGAGATGAGCCTGTAGGAGCGTTAATACAAAGTGTTCCTGGGGTCCACATCTGTGGAAGCTAAGTAAGGAAGCGAGCTTGGGCAAAAGTGCATGGGCAGTTGTGATATGAACTCATTGGAAATCTCAAGTAAAGGGAAATTCTGATGCTTGGATGACCCTTCAGATTTGTTCCCATTTGGTGGTGGTGGGGGTGGGTGGGAAGGGGGAGGGCTTGTGCATTACATCTTTACTCTATCAGTTACAGGATATGGACTATCCAAGGAGGGTGACATGACTTTGACCAAGCTTGTGTTCCCAAGCTGTGACAATTCTCACAGGGTACTGAGAGCAGAGGGCTTACTGGGGAACTAGTACAGCAGCTGGGAAACTAATTCAGTCATTCTAGAAAGAGGGCTCTGAATGGCACATTATAGTGCCTGTTGCAACATCTCAGCTGATGTTAAACTGGGGCTCGGTGCTAAGCTCTTCCTAGGGTTGTTCTGTGACTAATTGAAAATGACTCTCCTCCTCATAAAATGGTGTTGAAAATATTGGTTTTTTACTACATAAATACATTATTTTAATTTTTTGTGGTTTAGTAGGGTATCTGCTCAATCTCCAATTATAGGGAACTTTCAACAATGAATTAGTAGAATCCTGCATCACACTGCGAAGACATTTATTGAAAGGTTTTGTCTTTGATCACTGCCTTTTCCCCCAGCCTCCTTGTTCCATCATAGAAAGTCGTTCAGTCATTATTGGAGGGACTAATGTGCCTGTAGATTGAATATTCCCATCTGTTCAGATAAGAAAAATAGAAGAGAACATAATAAAACTTCCTTTCTTCCTAAAGGATGAAACATTTTCTTAAATAACTGACCCAGAATGATATAATTAAATACTTTTGGATCACTTACATTTATTTTTTGTTTTATTTTAGATCACTTATATTTAAATATATCATTCAATTTTCCTTAAAACTTCTTGATGTAAGTTTTTATAGATGAGAATTTGTCCCCAAGAAAGGTGAACTTGTTCAAAGGTGACACAGCAGGCAAATGGGACTTTTAAGGGAATGGAGATTAGAACAAATGTTGTTAGTATTTACTCAGCATGAGGCACTGTAATGATATGTCTTCCCCTGTCCCTCTTCCACAGAGGAAAGAGATGATGGCTGAGTCACAGCCCAGACATGAACTATATTCCCTCAGATTTCAAAACCTATATGCATCCCAATCTATCAAGTCCCTTTTAAAAAAGAATGAATTTAATTAACCTATACTGTATTATTAGATTCAGAGGTAGAATTAGGTGACTCAGGAGTTGCATACAACCACTCAATGTTCATTCCATCGAGTGCCCTCCTTCGTGCTCATCACCCAGTTAACCCATCCCCCCCTCCCCTCCAGCAACCCTCAGTTTGTTCCCTCTGGTCAAGAAGTCTCTTACGGTTTGCCTTGCTCTCTGTTGTCATCTTATTTTCAAGTGCCTTTCATTTTTGATAACATTTGAGAAAATTGCTAACTTTGAGTTCCTCAATACAGTTTTATGTATAATCCTAACCAAAATTACAGCTAAAACATGCTGTGAATTTACCAGGTACCATGAGATGTGTAGTTGAAGATGAACTGGAAGAAGAATATCTTCCTTCTTATTTCTTGAATCTAGATGAATTAAAAATGTCTTTTCTCTCATTGATTGATGCTAATACATAGGACAGTTAACATAATCACCACAGCCCCATAAGTCTGGTTCCTAAGCCATGAAGTTCTGGCTTGGAGTTGGTCCCATAACTAAAAGCATCACCACCAAGGGGCGACATGGTGACAAAAGATGTCAGTTAATGTTCATGACCCGCTAGCCACATTTCCTGATTCATAACTATCAGATGTGTGTCTGAAGAACTTAAGAACATTTGGAATGTTCTTAAATGATCCAAGACTCTCACCCATGAAGACAGGTTTAGGACTGTAAGTAGCTGGAAAGGACAAACAAAAGATCTGTGTTTCTTATGGCTCAGTGTCTTAGATTGGCCAGAGGTGTATCTTTCCTATAATACCCCCCGGTTTCTCCTTAATTTACTAGGAGAAAATTAAAGGCCTATATAATTTCTATAATTATTATCATCTTTCAACTCTTGCTTTTATGGCCCTGTTTCTGGGCATTTTAAACCTCATATTTGTTCTTTTGATTGTTACCTAGGACATCTTCTGATCACCTGGTCCATCTTCTCCCTGTTCATCACATGCACTGATCCTAGGACAGGACTATGTTGTATTCACTGCTTTATCTCCAGGGCTGAAGACAACACCCAGTGAGCTGAAGTGAGCCAATTCATTTCTCTGTTCAAAATTCTTATGTGGCTCCTGATAACTCACCTTCTAGAGTTATCTTCCTCTCCCACTAGGCTTGACATTGCTGCAGATTCATTTTACTGATACTTAAACTAATCATCCCTATCAGTCAGGGATCACTCAGAGAGCAGAATGAGTATACACAAACACACACACACACACACACACACACACACACACACACACACACACTTAACTGTTAGAGAGAACTGAGCTCATCCAATTGCAGAGTTGGATAACAGTTTCTGTAGGTGTTTTTTTCTACAGATTGAAGTACACAGGCAGGAGGCAGGCAGGGAACAGGAGGAGCAAGCTGAGACCCTGTGAACAGAAACTAGACCCCAAGTGGAAAAGACTGAAACCCGTATCTGTGTTTGTTGCCTGTGAATGGAGGTCTAATGGAGACAAAGCTGGAAGTGAAACCCAGCCTGCTCAGTGAACTTGATAACACTGAGATAGTTTCCATCTTCACGAGTGTTCTACTTGTCTGCTGCAAGAAGGCAGAAACCAGATTCAAATTTATGCCATCCTGCTTGATTTCGGAGATTGTATTACCAGAGCTCATAACACAGTACAAATCTTTCTTGACTTAACAATGGGGTTATGGCTTGATAAACCCATCCTAAATAGAAAATATCCTAAGTTCAAATGCCTGTAATACACCCAACCTACCAAACGTCACTCCTTAACCTAACCTGCCTTAAATGTGTCTGCAACACCTGCATGAACCTACAGTTGGGCAAAATCCCCAAAATAAAACACATTTGATAATAAAGTGTTGACTATCTCACATAATTTATTGAATATGATATTCAAAGTAACAAAAAAGCAGTGTCTGTGTGGGGCAGAACAGCTGTCAGTGTGTGGGTTGTTGGCCCCGATGATCACCGACTGACTGGGAGCTGTGGCCACCACCACTGCCCTAGAGAAGGAGGCAGGATTGTCCTGCACATGGCTAACCCAGGTGAAAATCCAAATTAAAAATTACAAGTATAATTTCTACTGAATGTGAACCATTTTCACACTGTTGTGAGGTTGAATAATTGGAATTTTGGTCTGTCTGTGCTTTAGAAGTTACTGTATAAGGCGCCTGGGTGGCTCAGTCAGTTAAGAATCTGCCTTTAGCTCAGGTCATGATCCCAGTGTCCGGGGATCGAGTCCCACATCAGGCTCCCTGCCTGCTTCTCCCTCTGCCTCTGTCTCTCTCTCTCTCTCTCTCTCTCTCTCTCTCTCTCTCTCTGTCTTTCATGAATAAATAAATAAAATCTTTAAAAAGTTACTGTCTGTCACTGGTGACCACTCTCACTTTCTTACTCCATCCAGCTCTTCTCAGCCTGTCACTGGGTCTGATCTGACCTTCTTTCAGTGAACAATTTGTCCTGTTGGTACTATCTTCAGTTTTGATGCTTTTACTAAAAATGAAATCTCCTCATACTTAGATCTTGGCTCAGTGCACGACTGTCTTCTGTCCTTGAGTTGACACATTTAGGAAAAATCACTTCCCTAATTCTGACCATGGCTATTATTTACTCCAAACTGTGGAGTGCCTCAAATACAATTATTTTATCCTGGCATCATGTTCTCCTGGAATAGAGTTGCTTCAGCATCCATGTTCCTAATAAACTTTGCTTTCTAAGAACCTCATTATTTTATTAATCCAAAACAAAGCTGCTGATATTCATTATTACATTCTTGGTTCACAAACAAAATAAGAAGTTCTATGCAAGAATTTTTTCAGCTTGGTGGACTCCTGGCATCTTACTGTACCCTATGGGTTTCCCACTCTATATGCCAGAGGACATGATATCCAAAATGCTGGCAGGTATGTGCCCTTCTGAGAGCTCACAGGTGAGATTTTAGTGCACTATGAAGATGTTTCTGTCAAGCACAGGGACTTTAAAGGAAAGCTCTGAACATTGTGTCACTGTTGATGTCTTCAACCCTCAGGCAAGAGACTAGGGGAATTGAACACGGGAAAGCAAAGTATTCCTTAATCTTACTAACCTTATGCTTCCATGCCCCCAGAAGCTGCCTCCAGGCCTGGCTCCCACTGGATGCCTGGGCAGCTTTAGCAGGCATGGGACGACACTTTTTTTTTTTCTTTTTTAACATGAGATGAATTACAGAAGTGTCTTCCAGACCTGAGGAAGCTAGATGTCCTGACTAGGTTAGGCCTGTCCTGGTTTCTGAGTAACTATTCTGAGTGGATAGGACTCTGGGAAATATTCCAGGCAGATTATGTTGTGAAGTCAGTCCAATGGAACAGGCTCACATGGTATGAATGAGGGCTTCCAAAACTGGAGCAATTCCTGCACCATCTTTAGGATACCATCTTAATTACATTTTCCTTATTTAACTCAAATCTTAGTTAAATTGTTTTTACTAGAAGAATGAACTTTATATTACCACCATACAGGGAAAATCAACATGACATGTCATAAAAATACTTCATTGAAATATAATAAATAAATGTAATGAAAATCATCATTCTTATTTAAAGAGCACTTTTTTTACATACCTGGAATAAAATCAACTATTTTTGTAACTATATTTATTACTTAAATGATATATAACTCCTGTACCACACAATTCCAACATGTAAAGAACTTGGAATTTATTACTCTTATCCTCACACACACAAAAAATCGTAAACTTGATATTAACAACGTTTTGGATCGATGAGAGAACAGACATTGCACTACAGACCACTGCTCTGATGTGTGAGAGAAATATGAACCCAGAGTCACAGCCAAGTTTTGTTTACCTGGAACAGAAGCTGCTGGAACCATACATTTTTAGAGGGCAATTTTGAAGAATTGCTGGAGGCTAAGTTTGGACCAGTGTGAGAATGAGAAACTCCTGTCTTAGGGTGGGTAGCACACGGTCATGACTCAGCAAGAAGATTCTCACAGTGAAAACACCAACAGATTCCCTGTGACTCCAGCAGGAAGGGGGGAAGGCTAATCTTTGTGGAATACACTGGAGTGTCCCCCATAACAAATGTTTATGTTCCAGAGAAAAAGAGCTCTTCAGAACCTCATCCCACATGCACAAAGCACATTTCCCAACTCCACCCATGTGTAGAATCTGTGTCTCCTATTAGGATAGAAAAATAAATAAATAAATAAATAAAAGTAAAGAAACGTGTGAAGGAATATTACACTTCAGGCACACAGGACACTGAAACAATGACTTACTCGAAAGGCTACAGAGCACTTGCCTCCCCAGCCCCCATACCTTACCACCAACAGAACTTCAGTGTATTCACAGGGGAGGACAGCAGAAATGGCTGCAAGACACCGACTCTCTCTGAGGAGGAGTATTTAGGGAAACCCAACACCAACAGGGAAGACAAAGACAAGAACACTAGAACAAACCTATGCCTCTGACACCTTAATTACAAAAAATTAAATACAGTCTAAACCCCAGCCAGAGTAACATAAAAACTCACACTAAAAGGGCTATGACTTCAGTTTCTAACATCCAAGATGTCATGTTTGGTTTTCAACAAAAAATGCAAATCATGCCTAAAAGCAAGAACAAAACACATTTGAAGTGACAAGACAGTCATCAGAACCAGACTCATGACACAGATGTTGGAATTATCAGACAGGGGATTTAAATAACTAGGATTAATATGCTAAGTGCTTTCATGGAAAAGATAGACAACATGCAGGAACAGATGGGCAACAGAAGTAGAGTGGAAACTCTTAGGAAAAAAAATTAAAAAGAAATGTTAGAAGTAAAGAATATCATAACCATAAATGAAGAACTACTTTGATGGGTTCATGGTAGACTGAACAACACCCAGGAAAGGATCAGTGAGCTCAAAGATAGATGGAGAGAAACTTTCTAAACTGAAAAGCAAACAACGGAAAGAAAACAAAAATACAAAATCACAGAAGAACACCCAAGATCTGTATAACAGACATATCTAGACATATCTAACATACATCTAATTAGAATACCAGAAGGAGAAGAAAGATAACAGAAGAGATACTCGAAGTGCTAATGTCCCAAATTTTTCTAAAATTAATGACAAACACCAAAGCACACCCCCAGAAAGCTCAGAGAATGCCAAGCACCATAAATACCAAAATAAAAATAAATATCTACACCTAAACATATCATATTCAAACTGCAGAAAAGCAATGACAATAGGGAAATCTTGAAAAAAAGTCAGAGGTTGGGGGGGTGATAACTTACCTCTAAAGAACACAAAAGGATTACAGAGGGATTCTTGTCACAGACCATGCAAAGAGGAAAAGAATGGAGTGAAATATTTAAATGGTTGAAAGCAAAACAAAACAAAACAACTTGTAATTATATATGCCCAGTAATATTATCCTTGGAAATTGATAAACAACTGAGAGAAAAAAATTGTTAGCAGATCTTCCCTGCCTGAAGTATTAAAAAGTTCTCCAGGGAGACGGGAAATGATACAGGTTGGAAACTCAGATCTACATTAAAAAAAAAAAAATGTTTTGGAGAGCGGGAAAGAAGTGAAGATAAATTTTCTCTTTTTCTTACTCTTAGTTGATGTAAAAAACACCTTCCTGCCTGTTTATTTAAAGTAGTAATAGGGGTTCCTGGATGGCTTAGTCAGTTAAGTGTCTGCCCAGGTCGTGATCTCAGGGTCACGGATTGAGTCCGGTGTTGGACTCCCTGCTCAGTGGGGAGTCTAGTTGTCTTACTCCCTCCCCACTGTTCTTCCCCCTGCTGTGCTCTCCCCCACCCTCTCTCAAATAAATAAATAAAAGCTTGAAAAATAAAGTAATAATACTAATATAAATGGTAATTTCAGCATACAGGGTAGTGAAATGAACGGCAGCAACAGCCCTGGGGATGGGAGGGAGAAGCCGGGAATACTTTGTTACATAGTACCTGCACTAACATAAAGTGGTACAGTGTTATTTGATGGTAGGCTTAAATTACTTTAAAATGGATACTGAATACTCCAGGACAACACCTAAAATTTAAAAATATGTGCATGTGTGTAATTATATGTATAAGTAAGATGCTAAGAGAGGAGATCAAATGAAATACAAAATGCTCAATTAAAACCAGAGAAATCAGAAAGAAAGAGAGGGGTAAGGAACAGAAAAGAGTTACAATATGATAGATTTCATCAAACTATACCAATAACCATAACAATTGAAAAGTATGTCAATTAAAAACAGGGATTATCAGAGTAGATAAAACAAATAAGCAAGACTCAGCTATACCTTCTCTATAAGAAACCTATGTCAAATATAAAGACGTAGGTCAATTAAAAGTGAAGAGATAAACATATAGCAGGCTAACACTACTCAAAAGAAATCTACAGTAACTATATTAATCTTAAAACAAACTTCAGAACAAAGAAAATGATCAAAATAAAGATATGTACTACAGACTGATAATGGAGTTAGTTCTCCAAAAAGGAACTCACATTTCATTAAACATGGGGACTGGGGAAATCATTCCCACCTACCAACACATTAGTAACAGAAATTGCTTTGGTTATCAAAGCATTTTTACATATCTAAGCTTGTTTAATTGTCTGTCATAATGACCTGCTATACAGATTGCTTGATATAGGCTTGGTGAATTAAAACGCCAGGTCTTCCAGCCAGGGTTTTAGCAGGCAAGTCCTCCTCTCTGTTTACTACTGTGCTCTTAAATTGCTCTTTTAATGTAAGATTAGACAATCTCCTCTACTCTGTCTGTGCATCATCACCATCATCATCACCATCACCATCATCATCATATCAATCTATATTGATCTTCTCTCAGCCCATGCTATGTGGAAGAAGACTGAATGAGTAAGGTTCTGGGGTTTGTTTGTTTGTTTTCTAGATTCATCTATTTGTTTATTATTTGAGAGAAGGGAGGAGGGGCAGAAGGAGAGGGAAAGAGAGAATCTCAAGCAGACTCCCAGCTGAGTGTGGAGCCCATCGAGGGGCTCAGTACCCTGACTCTGAGATCATGATGTGAGCCAAACTCGAGTTGGATGCTCAGTAGATTGAGGGTGCCCTGAAGCATTTTGTATATATTTTTTCTTTCCATGAAGCAATATTAAAGCCACATATTAACTTGTTTTCCAATGACATGCAGTTCTTCAGTTACTTTCTTATTGGGGTCATCTTAAGAAAGATAGCAAGATCTAGTATTAAAAGAATCTGGTGTATTTTAGGTCACTTTCCCTTAAAAAATGTAATAAGCCTCAATGAATAAACAGAATCAGATATAAATTCCTGCCATCAATCACGAAAAAAGGGCTTATTCATACTTCCAGAAGTTTTCATTTCCTTTCAAGAAATGGTGTTAATGGCTCATAATGTGACAGATGAATATGACGAATATTACAATTGTCAGTTCTATCAGAAATCTCTCAAGGTCCTTAAAAATAGAACAAATTTTACAATATCTTCAGGGTATCACTTGGGGGGGGAGGGGCATTAACGTAATTTATTTCAATTATGCATTTGCAAGGTTAAGGAGAAATTATAACATATTTACTCATAATTACTTATACAGTGCCTGGAATGTGGCAGGGACGGTGCTAAGTGCAGCGGAATCCAGAAAGTGCATTCAAACCAACTGTGTTTTAACATCTCATACGACCCCCCCATCCAGTTGCCTGGTTACTTGGCACCAGACTGTGGGATAAAAACACGGATCTGCACTTGAATCTGCAATGACAGTAACCGGCACTGACTTGGTATCAACTCGAGTCCAAGCTCTTTTGCAGTATATGACTTTCTTTTTTTTTTTTTTAAAGATTTTATTTATTTATTCGACAGAGAGAGATCACAAGTAGGCAGAGAGGCAGGCAGAGAGAGTGAGAGGGAAGCAGGCTCCCTGCGGAGCAGAGAGCCCGATGCGGGACTCGATCCCAGGACCCTGAGATCATGACCTGAGCCGAAGGCAGCGGCTTAACCCACTGAGCCACCCAGGCGCCCAGTATATGACTTTCTTAAGTGTCTCTATCAACCCATCCTGTGAAGACATTGATACAAAAGGAGTTTAGGTAACTTACTTCAAACAACAGAGCACAAAATGATATTTTTTAGTCTGCTCTTGATTTGTTTGTTTTTTCCTAATGCCAGAGCAAGCATTGTAAACTCAACGGGCTTTAGAGCAGAGTAAGGTGATGACGCGGACCCTGCCCCACACCAACTCCCAAGGCCAAAGCCAAACCATAGCTACCTCTATTTCTGTGCAGCTCTGCATCTCCCCATCCACCAGTCTGTCTTACAGACCATCCTCCTCAAGAGCAGTGATGGGATCTAACCCCTCTCCCCCCCACCGTGAGCCGGCCACCACCTTGAGCCTTCAAGTCATCTGTTGTGCAGCCACAAAGAAGGAGACGGCGGTGGAAACGGAGTAACCCAGTGTGACGGATTCCACGGTCATAACCGAAAATGACATCTGTGAGGCATTGATGGTCCTCAAGGCACCATGCATGCAGCTTTTGTCACTACTTTGGATCCTCACCTGCACCCCACAACCCAGAAAGCAGTTGTCATTACATCAGGCTGATAGGGGGTAATGCTGAGACTTGGGGAGGGTGAAGACTTTTAAGTCCACATAGTGAAGGAAGATAAATAGATTTCAGACAGTCCAGACCACGATGTGCTTCCATTGATCTTGACACCTACCAGTGGAGTGCAATTCAATTCTGACAATAACTACCCAGAGTGAGTGTTGGATTCCACAGGTTTAAGGGCATACTTCCAAGAAGACAGTAGTCCCCACTTGAGAAGAGAGCCAAGTGGTGTACCCGGGTCACCCCCAGCACTGACCAATGGGATATAAATTGGGCACAGAGATGGTGGGGGCTCCCGCAATGCCCCACATGTCCACTAATTTTCTGGGAGGGAAAAGGTAGGATAAGATATGTTCTTGATACTATGTTGGGAGGAAAAAAGGACAAGTTCAAGAGCAAATGATAAAAAACATGCATGAGTCCACTGCGTTCTACTCACCAGTGACACCAGACCAAGTGGTACACCTGGTGCGGAGGGCTACGGCTTGTATGGGTGCACTGAGGATGGTTGGACCCAGGACACAGCTGGTGGCATCTGGAGCTCAGTGGGTTAAGCCTCTGCCTTTGGCTGGGGTCATGATCCTAGGATCCTGGGATTGAGCCCCGCATCAGGCTCTCTGCTCAGCGGGGAGCCTGCTTCCCCCTCTCTCTCTGCCTGCTGCTCTACTTGTAATCTCTCTCTGTCAATATATATATATATATATATATATATATATATATATATATATATATATAAGAATTACAGATTCTTAGGGGCTGACATTTCTGAACCATCTCAGCAGAGTGAGAAAGTACACATGAACACACTTTGCTGTTAATAGTACCAGCAGTCTTTCCTTACTGAATGAGGGTATTATGCCAGAAACTGCTGGGCTTCATTATCGAGAAACTCTCGAGAGCACCCTCAAGGCAGGTTTCATGCTTCTTATTTCACAACAGGTAATCTGAGGCTCAGAGAGTTTAAACTAATTCACCAAGGTCCTAGGACCCGAGCTGTAGAAGGCAGGGTTCTGACCCAGGCCCGTCCGGTGTCCCATTACCTCATGCCACCTCGGCTACTATGGGATTTTATCACCATACTCCTGCCTCCCCAGCTTGCCCTACCTTAGCATCGCTCTCCTAATCATCCCTCCAGAAACTGAGCTGCTCACCCTAATGAAACACAGGCCACCGTGACATGAGCCAAACCCAAAGGGGCCCTAAGGATGCGACGAGGCCCAAATCTCTCCAACAGAGGATGTGAAAACCAGCCCTCCTCATTAATCATGTGCTGTCAGAGACTCCGAAACCATACAGACTCCTCAGCCAAATGAATTCCAAACACAGTTATCTCCACCGAGAACAATTAGCAAGTCGCACATTTAATATTGGGGAAGCAAGTCAAGGTCAGGGGTGAGCAGTCAGAGTGGCTTTGTTCCTCCCCTGCCCTTGGACATGTGGAGGGGAGGCCTGTCCTCCCACAGAGCACTTGGAAAGATGGATTCTATTTCTCCCGAGGTTCTGGGCGCTTCCTCTGCAGTTGGCCCGCTGCCAGGAACACTAATCTGATTTCTCCAGCAAACTAATCCTATTTCTCCCTCAGGTGCAAGTTTCCCCTCTTTGCACCTTTAATTAACAAGCTACTGTGATCAAGCAATCAAACCTTTTAAGCCCACATTATTATTACATTTTAAATATCTGCTGAAAGAACGTACCTCGTAAGGTGTTAGTGTGGGTCTCCCTCGTCGCTGCAGTAGGTTTGTCAATGCAGGGGGTGGGGGAGTGCCGTGGATGCGGGAGACACATGCGGGTTTTCCGGTTGCTCGAGCTTCCAATTTCAGGCCAGTTTTAGCCTTTCCTTCTGATTCCAATAACTCACTTTCTAAATGGCAGAGAGTTACCAAACCAACCAACCAACCAACCAACAGCCCTATTTATTTATTTATTTGTTTTATCTCAGGAATAATAATCATACTTAATTTTCATTGGCACATTGTGGCTAATAAAGCGCTCTCACCTTCACCAACTCAAGATTCTGACTGCTGCCCCTCTCTCTCTCTTGCTCTAAACTCATCTCCATCTCCCACCTTGCGCTCCTTCCATCGACCTAGTCTCATGACCTCTCTCAGGTCTTAGAATGAACCTCTCTCCCCACTAACAGGGCTACACTCCCACCTGCCCCATCGTTTCTCCCACCCACTTTTCCCAGATACCTCCTGCTCACTTCCCCCAGGACTTCTTCCCTGACTTCCCTCCAAGTCAGGATCCTTTGCTCCATGTGCTTTCTTGGGCCTGGGCTCTTCCATCAAAGAAATGAGCTCATCCGAAATCATATACTCTGTTTATTCTGTATGCTTCATGTGGTTGCTTCCTTGATCCTGTAGACCCCACTGGAGACTAACGTCTGGAGACGGTGACCTTGGTTGTCCTTTTTTGTCATTTTGTTCCCAGTGCACAGCACCGTGTTCTGCACGTTGTGAATACTCAATATTTATTCACTGACTGACTCAATCTTGCTGTATCAGAAACCTATTACGTGCACCTGCAGAAGCAGAAATTGGGGCTCAGGAAGATAATGTACTTAGCGCTCGACACTGTCAACAAACACAAATCCTAGTCTTCTAATTTCCATATCAAGACTGTACCTTCTGCCCAACACACACACACACACACACACACACACACACACACACACACCCCTTTCCCTGATGTGGAGGGAAGATGAGGAATGCTCTAATCATCTATCTGGCACTGTATCTGGAAAAGAAAGAAATCCAGACCCATGTGGTACATGCTACGAATTGGATTGTTTATGGGAAAGTTCTTGATGAGCCTATAACTTCGACAGTCTGGAACACAAGATAAGTATGCCAGTTGTTATGCTATTGTTTTTAGGCAGAACACCCACTCTTATATCCTCTGCTTCATGGTGGTGTTGAGCTACTGCTTGGCCCAGGACATTGGTTGTGAAAACTGGCTTCCTTTTACCATTTGCCACTGGGGAGCCCTCTAGACAGGCTGCACGATGGAGCCAGAAAGCAGAGGCGTTCTTCCCTGTCTGCTGTTTAGTTCTGGTTTTGCTTCCTGTGTTCTTGAGTACCACTGCAGCAATGGTTCTTCACCCAGAAGTAAGCGGTCCATTCCAGTCTTCAGTGTTTCCAGCACTCACTGGATGTCTTTCCTGTCCCTAGAGATGCTGGCCCTAACTGAACAGTTCTCTGCTCTGATGCTGAGTGCCTCCTCTGCAGCCTTCCTCCTCTGATCTTCTTTCTAAGTGTTAATTCCAACTTCTTTCTATGTTCCTGCTTTGTCTTTCCAGGTCCTCAAAACACAATGAGCGTTAACAATGAGTACGTTAATTTTTCTCTCTTAAAATAACCAACGTGGCTTCTCTCCCCTAATTCGGCCCTAACTGAAAAGGTGGACATCAGTGAAATCTATCACATCAAAGTTGTTGTGACAACGAAAGGATACTATGTGAAAAAAGTTTCCTAAATTATAATGCATACCATAGCTGTTCATTTTAATCTTGTAAGATAAGATATAGTCTTTGCATATGAACCCAGATAACAGAGCTGCAGTTGTTTTTGTGAATGCTGCTTGGAGGCATATTTTGTCCCAATGAAAAAAGAAAAGCCCTGATTATATTATTCATAACAAGGATGATCACTTATGAGGGCGCCCTTTTCCCATCGGTGAAGAAATCCAAACCAAGGCCACTGGCAACTGTGACAGATTCTATATGTACCACATAAAAACTGACACACCTGAGTATGTATACGTTTGGGTGTGTTCATGAATTCCACCAACAGCGCATTTATCAATGCCTACTATGTGCATATTACTATGTAAGGCACTTGAACTGGAGAAAGGAACAACTCTATGCCCAGAAGAAGGTTACAGTGGTGGAGATAGGACAAAACAGCATGGAAACACAATGCAGGGGTTTAAGGACTCCGGAGGTAAACACACATCGTTATGAGACAACAGGGAGGAGGCATCTACCTCCAAGGATGTGTAGAAGTTAGCCAGGCAGGAACGTTGCAATCGGGGAACTAAGAATAAAGGATAAAGAGTGGGTGTGGATGGGCTGAAGGGAGGTGAGTGGGGCTAAGGGAGGAAATGACCAATGACTGATGAGCCCGAAGGAGAGAAAGAGAAAGATCTGCGGTCTGTATTCCTGTGTTTTTTTCCCTCGTTCTGGTGAGCATGATTTGATTCCACCATGGTTCATGGATAAGCTTGCCAGGCTGTGGCAATGAGAAAAATATACATGTAAGAGTTTAATTTGGGGGTGCCTGGGTGGTTCAGTTAAGTGGGCACCTCGGGCTCAGATCATGATCTCAGTGTCCTGGGATGGAGCCCTGTGTCTCCACAGAGCCTGCTCTGCTCAGCAGAGGGTCTGCTTCTCCCTCTCCCCCTTGTTCTCTCTCTTGCTCTTGCCCTTTCTCAAGTAAATTAAAAAAAAAGTAAGAGTTTAGTTTGCACTTGGTCAGAAAAGAGTAATTCTCATTTTCCTATTTCTGCCTATTCTTACGAGAAGAATTAGGGAGGAATTACATAATTCAAGATGTTAAAGCATAAGAAATTGTCTGATACAGTCCTATTTTGAAAAAAGAGGTATCAGTGATGATCCCAAGTTTATACCTGAGACCACTGAAGTTTGAAGAAGCACTGTGGACCACCTACGGTTCGACACATTGTCCCCACAGAAGGAGAGGAGCCCTTCCAATCCTTTCACAATACCATGTGGCTGGAATTGTGTGCTTGTGTTTGAAAACATTTTTAATTATTCTGTAAGGCTTTCAAATTTGCATTTCAATGCAGACTCTTAGTATTTCTTGTTTCTGTTATTACGAATTTGTTTTCTTTTCTGATTTTTCTCAAGAGCCCGGGGAAATTTCAGATTCCAGGAAAGTGGCTTGGGTATCACTACCACCAACCCATCCAGATTGTGGAAACACTAATATTTCAGTGTCCAGAGAGATTTTCAGAAGCAGGGCAACCCCTTCGAGTACAGCAGGTAAGGCTTGGAGGAAGCCTTTTATGCAGCAAAATACAGTTCCTAAAGGAATATTCAAGATGTAGTACAGACTCTTCCGCGACAACAGAATGCCAGATCATTATATTTCCGGCATTATTAAACATCCAAATAAATTTGTACTCAACACCTTTGGCCCATGCTTAGGCCAGTCTCCATCTCTGAATTCCATATGATTTTTCATCCTTTCCCCTTTTGCTTCACCCAAGAATGACAATGATTTGAAAAGAGTTAACTACTCACCGTGATTTGGGTCAGAGCAAACCGTGCCAGACAACGATTTACCCCTCTTGCTATTGTCAGCTTTTTTTAGAACATCTTAACATTTATCCACTGGAGGCAAACAGATCCTGATGGCTTTGACCATTGCGGTCTGAAGGGTTAAATAACAGATTGCTGTCAGTATCAAGAACCTTCAGTGCCAGGTAATGAGGTGTTGCAACAGACAGGCAATGATGTTGGGAACTCCTGAGCTGGTAATACACAGTCAGAAATGTGAGGAGTGGGAGGGTGGCTCTCTTGTAAGGCTTGGATTCCAACTACAGGATGGGCTGGGCGGGCAAGAGGGAAAATTCTGATGTTAGATAAAACTAAGCTGAAGATTTAGAAATATGTTGAGATAGGGTGGAAAGCCAGGTACTCTAAATGGAGCACAGAACTGCTCAAGTGTTGTCCGTAGTATCACACACTCCAAGAGCAGTCTGTTAGAAACCTTCACGCCCTTCACCAGGATTTATCTTAGAAACTGGAGCAGGGCTGTCTCCATGGGGGAATCAGGGAGTTCCACCTTTGGAGAGAAGAAATAAGCACAGACAAGAAACCGAAAAATGAACAGACGTAGTTTTAATGTGGGTCATGGCGGAGGTTAAATGGGAAAGTAATTATTGTTCAGCAAAGAAAGATCCAGTAAGTTCGGCAAATCTGTGACATACACATACACAAAAACATAAATATAAACACACGCACATGCATGCAAAATGTACATAATTATTTGCATGTACATGCATTCACATATGTACACACAATATAGACATATAAACTTAGCCATGCAACCCACAAATGTACATGCATGCACACACACACAGATGTATGTATTTCTATATACACATGCATGTATGAACACACACACACATACACTCACACATAAGCTTATATACATATAGTTAATAAAGTCAGAGATGGTTTTACACATCAAATAATTGACTAATTCCCTATAGTTTACAAGTGTTCTCAGATACATTATCTCATTTACACAGGCCACTTGGATTAAAGTGCGGTGGTCACCAAATCCTCTTTTCATGGGTCATGGAATACCTGGTATGAGACTCGCCAAGCTGACCAGTCCCAAGGCGATTTCTATTGCAAGGTTCAAGCAGTCAGATGTTTAGGAGAACACAACTGGGCACAGGACAAAGAACATATGATCATGCCAGTAAATCCAAACATGCCATCAAGTCCAAGAAGGAACGTATTATCTGGAAATAGAGGTCATAAAAGAGATACATAAAGAATAGGTAGAAAGGAGCAGGTCACAAAGGCAGGCTGAGAAAGGATGATTCATTCCATGTTCTGTCCTGCACTGGGACCTGCTGGCCACCAAACCACCCTCTTTGAACAACGGCGTATGCACTGGTCTGAGCTAAAGATCCAGGGCTCGGGACACACAGTGCTCCTTGTCATTCATCTTAAGTAGGAACGAGGTTTGGTGATACGAGTTTCATACTACGATAAGCTTTATGAGACCAAAATGACATACACAATTACAAATGCCTCCAATTTTGAGCCAATTTCTATTAGAATTTGAAGCTTCAGAAACTTGGCTTTAAATGAAAAGTGGACCATCTTATTTTTAAGTCAAGTTGAATTACAGCAAGGTGCTCTTACTGAAGATATAGAAAGACAAAAGATATATCACTCTTAGAAATAGCCATAGGTCCTACTATTGAAACATATATTACTGTTAAAATGCATACTGTCCATCATCACTCCGAAATAAAAACTTCTTGGGAAAGAGAAAGATAGATCATGTATCAGGAAAAATGAGTCATAGGGAGGGGGGAAGCCACCTCTTAGCTCACACCTTTACCTTATTAGCTGAATGTCAAAATGGAATCATGCAAGCTGAGAGTGGGGTGGGCAGTGGGAGGCAGGTCCCCCAACAACTCCTATTAAAAAAAAAAAAAGACAATTCTAAAAAGTTCAGGTAAGCTGCCTAAAGTAACATGCCAGGTTAGTGGAAGTATTGCAAACTACAATGAAGCTATTCTCAGTTTAAGCCAACTGCTTCCCACAATTAATGTGAGGAAAGAACATCTTGGCAATTGTTGGTTTTTTTTTTAATTAATTTATTTATTTTTTCAGCGTAACAGTATTCATTGTTTTTGCACAACACCCAGTGCTCCATGAAACACGTTGGCAATTGTTTTTAGAATCTAGGATCACTGACATCTTTGAGTCTTAAACACATTAGTAGTGGAAAACCTCCTCCTCAGCCACTGAAACATAAGTCAGGTTTTATTCCAGACCGAAGTTTAACAATGGTTGGATACACCTCCTGGGGGAGGCTGCTTTATTTTTATTGATAATAAATCTCCTGTTTTCTTCCAGTAACTCCCCTTCAGAACTTCCACACCCAAGCCAAACACATTTTTGATATGTTATGTCATTAGACATTTGTACCCATGCTCACCTTTAACAAGCCGTAAGATTGTCAGCAAGTTCAGCTCTCAGAGACTGTTTTTTTCCTCTATAAAATGGAGTTTCTTCCCTTCTTCAAAGGATTATAATAAATAGCAAACGAGACGATGAGAAAATGCATTGTGACTTTCAGCTGCAAATAACTTTAGCTTTTAAAAAATTGTTTTAAAGGAGGCACCTGGGTGGCTCAGTCGTTAAGCGTCTGCCTTTGGTTCAGGTCATGATCCCAGAGTCCTGGGAGTGAGCCCCATATCGGCTCCCTGCTCAGCGGGAAGCCTGCTTCTCCCGCTCCCATTTCATCCTGCTTGTGTTCCCTCCCTCGCTGTGTCTCTCTCTGTCAAATAAATAAACAAAATCTTGTTAAAAACTGCTCTAAGTCATGTACACTAAAAATATGAAAATATGCCAAAGCTAAGAGACTGGAGGAAGGGAGAATGTGTTTCACCACTGAATTTAAGTTAGAAATGGTGGTGGCCTTGGGGGTGCCTGGGTAGCTCAGTCGGTTTAGGGTCTGACTTTTGACTTGAGCTCAAGTCATGACCTCAGGGTCATGAGATAGAGTCCAGCATTGGGCTCTCTGCTGAGCATGGAGCCTGCTTAAGATTCTGTCCCTCTCCTTCTGCCCCCTTGCACCCCCCTCATTTGCACAAGCATGTCACGCACACTGTCTCTAAATAAATAAATAAATATTAAAAAAGATTTAAAAAGATAAAAAAGAGAAATGATGGTGGTTTAATGGGAACTCAAAGAAACAAATGGATGATCTATGCAACATATATATATGCATATGTATCACATATATATTTCATATATATATTATATGTATATTATAAGAAACTTGTAATCAAGTGGATATTTATATTCAAATATGAGAAATAATTTAATGCCCTGATTTCTTGGTTAGATCAGAGCAAGAGAAGAAGTTACAGGATAGAAATTGTGGCACACTTCAAAATTTTAGGTTTATGTGATGTAAGATACCTCAGTCAAAGTACCAGGAAGTTAAAACAATGAGTTGATGAGTCTTTGCTAATCACTCAGTAATGAGTGATAATCACCAGTGGATGACAACAGAAATGACTGGAGTCACAATAATTTAGGAGTGTCTACCTGGCTCATCAGAACTCCTTAAATATCTCCCATCCACAGAAATGGGTTTCCAGCATCCTTGTGTGTAGGGTTAGCCAATGAGCCTGGCCAGGATTGGCTGGACAAGTGGACAGGCAGTCCCGGCTAGCCCAGAGTCACTTCCCTTAAGAATGAGAGACAGGGTGGGGGATGGGCTAGATGGGTGATGGGTAATAAGAAGGGCATTTGTTGTGATAAGCACTGGGTGCTATACGTAACTAATGAATCACTGAATTCTACTCCTGAAACTAATATTGCACTGTATGTTAACTAAATACAATTTAAATAAAACTTAAAGAGAAAACAAAACAAAACAAAACCAAAACAAACAAACAAAAAAAAAACAATTCCAACAAAGAATGAGAAGCCAACCCAAAAATAAAGTCAGACTTGCAATGTGGCTGGCTGTGTAAAGAGGGTAAGTTATGGATCTGTAAATGACAATTTCTTCTGTATGAACTGTAATCCATGAAAGAGGATGCACCATATGTAAAAAGAGAAGGAGAGAAAAGAAATGGAGAGAGAATGATACATGATTAGGCTTCTAACATGAGTCCAGTTCCTGGTTCTGTGTTCTTCCTGAGTTTCACTGACCTCTTGTTCTGAAAGATGAGTTCTCATAAGTCCACACTCTGCCTTGTTTTGTTACTGTCTCTTTCCTTTCCTTTCCTTTCCTTTTTGTTTATTTTCACTCTTTTCTGTTTCTTTTCATTCTTCTTCTTTCTTTTTTTTTTCCCACTCAGGAAGCCAAAGTATCTCAGATTAATGTGAAACCAGAGGAGGGACTAATAATAGAAGAAAGAAAGTGATTATCTAGAAAGTGAGTATGAAGTGAAGAGCAGACAGGAGAGTCCCAAGGTGGGCCAATATCAAGGACCCAGTAGAGAAAAGGTGCTTGTAAGAAGGCTGAATGAAAGTGAGCAGAATCCTAGAGATCTACTCTGTAGATGGCACCTAAACATTATTAAATTTTACATTTTAGAATTGGCTAACAGGATATATGTGATGATGATGATGATGATGATGATGATGATGATGATAAAGAGGGCAGGGGGAATCTTCTGGAGGTGATGGATAGGTTTATGGCATAGGTTGTGGTGATGGTTTCCAGTTTCCTGGGTATTTACTTATCCCCAAACTCATCGAGTTATATATCCTGAATATGTACAACTTTTATATATGCATAAAACAAGAAAGGAAAAAAGAACTGAACAGAAGAGTTAGAAGAAAACCAAGAGGAGAGGAATATCTTCAATGGTACCCACTGCTAACCGCTAACCCACTGCAGATAATCCAGTTTCTACTGCCCTGTCTCACACCAGCTTCTCCCTGGAAGCTGTTTGGATCAGACTGTCCCACACAGTAAGTATAAGTAAGATGAATAAAACAATTATGCAGAATGGCTAAAATTAGCTCAGGAAGCAACAGATGTTGATGAGGATGTGGGGAAAGGGGAACCCTCTTACATATTTGGTGGAAATGCAAGTTGGTGCAGCCACTTTGGCAACAGTATAGAGTTCCTCAAAAAGTTAAAAATAGTTACCCTAGGATCCAGAAATTGCACCACTGGGTATTTATCCAAAGAGTACAATATAATGATTAAAAGAAGCACATTCACCCCAATGTTTATAGCAGCAGTATCCACAATAGTCAAAATATGGAAAGAGCCAGATGTCCATCAACAGACGAATGGATAAAAAAGATGTGTGTGTGTGTACATATATATATATATATACATATATATATATACACACATATACATGTATATGTGTATATATATGTAATGAAATATCACTCAGCCATTAAAAACAAGGAAATCTTGCCATTTGCAATGACGTGGATGGAACTGGAGGGTATTATGTTAAGCAAAGTAAGTTAGAGAAGGAAAAATAGCATATGATTCCACTGATATGTAAAATTTAAGAAACAAAAGATTAACACAGGGAAAGGGAAGAAAAAATAAAATCAGATAAAAATCAGAGAGGGAGGCAAACCATGAGAGACTTAACTCTAGGAAATAAACTGAGGGTCGTTGGAGAGGAGGTGGGTGGGGGGATGGGGTCACTGGGGGATGGGCATGAAGGCGGGCACTTGATGTAATAACCACTGTGTGTTACATGCAAGTGATGAATAAAGAAATTCTATTTGGCGAAACTAATAGTGAAACTGAAACTAATGGTGAAACTGAAACTGATAGTACAGTATATGTTAACTAAACTGAATTTAAACAAATAATTGTTTAAAATTGTGCAGAAAAAACCAAGAACCACAAAGACAGCCTGGAAGCCTGTCAATAAAGTCAATAAATAGTTATGGAGATTTTTTTCTATACTCAAATCTCTGCGATGGATGCTCGTGAGCTTTGAGAGGAAGTCTGGAGAATTTTTTTTTTTAATGCTTTTTGTCTTTAAGATTTCTAAATCTGGTAGAACAAAATCTGATTAGGCACATCAAAAGAAGAATGTAACTCTAAGTATAAGCAAAATGCCTGTAAGGGCCCGGAGGGAGTGAATTCTAACAAAAGATCAAGGAAGTCTTCACATAGAAAGTGTCATTTTAAATGTCCTGAAGATACCGGACAATAAAAAAAAGGAAGATCCTTCAAAGCAGTGTGAACAGATGGTTAAAAAGCAGAGAAGAATACAAATTTCTTGGCAATCATTCTGCTCCGTCTAGAGTCTTAGGTGTTGGAGTAGGAACAGTGTGAAAGGAGACTAGATATTAGTGCGTCTTATGTAGGGATTTGAATATCAGGCTAAGAAGCCTGAAGTTTATTCTTTAAGTAGGATAAAGGACAACAATTTCCTCTCAGCTTGGGTTCTATGTGCTTATTAGTGTCTAAGTTTTCATTCACCCTTTGGCAGCCAATTCATGACACATTCCCGAGTATATTGTCCATTAAATAAGACTACGTCCCATTTATGAGGTCCTGTGTTCTTCCAGGCAGTTAACAAGACTAAATCCCTCAATGGCACATTCTCTGTGCCATTGTGCACCTGCTCTGTGACAAGCAATGTGCTGGGTTTTCAAGATTATGGTACTGAATAGGAGAATTACAGATTTGCAGAAGAGGCAGCTATGGAAACAGGTAAGTTCAGCAGGTATCTGCAGTCTATGAGGCAGAGTTGTCAATGGCCTTCCCAGGGAAATAGAAGTCAGATGCCCAAGGCAGGAGACCGAGGAGTTCTGGGAGTACCCGAAAGGATAGCAGAGGTGGGTACTTGGAGGTTGAACCCCTTAAAAATCTAAGTGGATTAAGTTCCAGGAGTAATGCATGTGAGGAAGATGTAGGGCTGGTAGATGTATACTAAGTCAAGGAGAAAGTTAATTTGGGGGTTAGAGAGGGGATGTTCTTGGTATAAAATGATTCCCAAAGATGTGCTGTCATCATGAGATCTCTGAGGCCCACAGGCCGGCTATGCCTCTGAGCCTCTAATTCTCTAAAGAACCTGAGTCCTCTGAATCTCAGATCTGACAGTTCGCCTTTATGACATGTCTTTATAATTAGGTGCCAGGAAAACTTTGGTAGGTGTCTTCCTTGCTGATAATCAGAATTATTTAACTTACTTTCCTTTTTGCCATGGTAACCAGGGAATGTTGAGATTAATTTGGTGCTGGCTAGTCCTCTTGGTCAGTGCATTTTGTTCTTTCTGTTTTCCACAGATCTGATTTCTGTTTGTACTGGCTTCACCTTGTTTTATATATCATATTAGAATATGCTAGGTCTTCCTCCAGTCCCCTTTCTGACTCACGCATGCACACGCATTGACTCTTTCCGGATGCCTCCATGCAAGATGCCACAGTATATCCAACTGCACTCTCCTGAAACAGGAGAAGGCATTCCATGTAGACCATTGCTTATTCACTCACTAAAACATTTATTGATTATTGTCTAAGTTCTTATGTCCTGGGTGTTGAATTAGGACTGGAGGGCACAAAGATCCGTGAGAAAAATCACTTGCCATCTCAATATGTTGGCCAGACCTGAGAAGAAAGACCCATAACAGATCTTTGAAACACAATGGAGCTCAGGTGCAAAGGACAATATGGAATGATACAGAAGAAATGATGCGAGATGGGGAAAGGACTAGCCATTTCTAAGTTCTTAGAGTTTACCATTGTACCAGTGGTTCTATAGCTGCTGTTTCATATGAGTTTCAACCTAAGCCAAGAAGATAAATATTCTTGGCTTCATTTTATATATAAGAACACTAAGAGTTAGCTAAATGGTCTCATAGAGACATAGAAATTGTGTGTGTGAGGGACGCCTGGGTGGATCAGTCTGTTAAGCATCTGACTCAGTATGGGTTCAGTTTATGATCTCAGGGTCCTGGGATCAGGTTCCGTGTTGGGCTCTGTACTGAGAGTGGAGCCTGCTTAAGATTCTCTCTCTCCCTCTTCCTCTGCCCTTCCCCACCCTTCATTCTCTCACTCTATATCTCAAAAAAACAAAACAAAACAAAGCAAAAAAACTGTGTGTGTGTATGCGTGTGTTTCCAAGTTGAAATTTTCTGACTCAAAATATAATTTCCTTTATCTGTTTGAGTTGGGTCAGGCTCTGAGGAGGAAGACATCATGGATCTTATTTCTAGACAGAATGTAGTCTTTGGACTTCACTCACTTGTAAAGAGTTTTTGACCTTGGCCAAGTTCTATAAGCTTTTGAGTCTTCTCTGTTTCCTCATCCCTAACATGGAAACAATGCCCAAAGATTTCTTATGAAGATTAATGTGGTAACATATGCAAAATGTGAGCCTTGTACTTAATGCATAGGAAAATGCTAAATAAATACTTTAAACAGTAATTTATAGGAAAAAAGCGAACTCAATGGATAGCAGAAAGTATCAGAAAAAGTAATTAGAAGAATTGCAAGGAAGTTATGTTAACTATCCCAGAGGCACCTTTAGAGATGTACCCAATTTTTTTGATGAAATGACATGTGCTAAGCAGAAAATAATAGGTTTTGCTTTAAGATTTAAGTTAAGTTAAATTACAAATCAGGATTCTGTCCAAGTGAAGAGGTCTTATGGCATATATTAGAACAGAGATTTGATTCCAGGAAGAGGTTAATATTCAGGGAGATTCATCTTTTTAAACTCTCTTCATCAATAGGTTTCCTGATTGTAATCTTTCTAATCACTAATTTATGGTTCCCACACTGAAACAAGAATTATCTTTGGATATAAGCTATTTCACTACCTGCATGACAAATATCATTGGTTCCCTAAAACTTACCACATAAAATCCACAACTTGGACCATTCACCCAAGGCCCTTCAAAATGTGGGATCAAGGTGCTTTTCCAATCTTGTTTTATCACAGTACTTACCATGGACCACGGTCATCAGATGTTCAGAGTTTAATAGTCATTTTCTGAACTTCAGGAATGTAGCTCACAGCTGACCCAAGTATATACAGTAGGTACCTAACATAAAACCTTTTATTGAGGAAAAAATGCTTATCTTGAACCACTATACACTTTGCCGGGATGTCCCCAAGATCAGCAATCAGGATCAGTATCTGACATCATCTCTATGTAGCTTTGCCAGGGCGCCCTTGCACAAGGAGCAACACAAGCTGGAAGGAGGGGCTGCAGGCTCCGTGCTTCCATGGCATCTTGCAGGTCCTTCCTTCTATAGCATGATGCTAACTAATTACATGTCCTTTATCTCCAGCAGGCTACCATATCTTCTAATGCATTTTAATGCAAAATTTCTATTGTAACACAAGATAGATTTAAAAAAAAAAGTCATACCAAGAGTTGATGAATTAAATCAAAATACAGTGAATTCGAGATTTAAACTAGAAAAAAAGTTTAAAAATTGCTAATTGAACATAATAAACAAAAGGAAAAAAAATTGCCCCTTGAACAACACAGGTTTGAAGTGCATCACTGCGCTTATACATAGATTTTTTTTTTCAGTAAATACAGCTGAGTACTGCAAATGCACTTCCTTGTCCTTATAATTTTCTGTTTTTTTAAAAAGATTTTATTTATTCATTTGAGAAAGAAAGTGAGAAGGGAGAGATAGAGATAGAGAGAGAGAGAGAGAGAGAGAGATTGAACAAGTTGAGGGAGAGGCAGAGAGAGAAGGAGAAGGGAACTACCCACTGAGCAGAGCCCCCCAGTGCAGGACTGCAACCTAGGACCCTGGGATCATGACCTGGGTCAAAGGAAGCTCCTTCACCCACAGAGCCACCCAGGTGCCCTAATTTTCTTAACAATACTTTGTTTTGCCTAGATTACTTTATTGTAAGAGTGTAGTATATAATACAAATAACATACTAAATGTGTGTTAATTGACTATTTATGGTATTGGTAAGGCTCTGGTCAATACAGGGTATTAGAAGTTAAGTTTCTGGAGAGTCAAAAGTTATATGTGGATTTTCAACTGTGTTGGGGGTGGATGCCCAAACCCTCATGTTATTTAATGGTGTATTTTCATCTAATCTTTTCTTCTTTCAGCAGATGAAAAAAAAAACAGAAAAACAAAACAAAACAAAAAAAAACTTAAATCAAACCAAACTAAACCAAAAACTGAGTCCTAGAGAGAGTAAGCAATTTTGCCAAGATTACTAATGGAGTTTTATAATCAAAGATTTCTGACTCAAAACAGTTTTTGCAACATCTTTCTGTGCTCAGTTGAGACCTGCCTCTGGATATTTCAGCTCTTAACTGTGGCTTGGTAACTCGTGCCTGTAGCATGAGCTTCTTTCCCTCCTCTGACTTCTTGAATCTGTGTTCTACTACCCCTGACCCTCAGAGCCCACAATGTCTTGGGTTTTCCCTTAGGGGGAAAAAAAGAGAGAGAGAGAGAGAGAGAGAGACAGAGAGAGAGAGAGAGAGAGAGAACTTCACATGCTTCCTACAGGTCAGGCACTGATAGAGACCTTTCTTTATGGCTGGTTTTGTTCAATTGTTTTGTAATTAAGCAAGTGCTTGAGATAGGTACTCTTATGTTAGTATTTCCAACCAATATGGGAATGAAATGGGTATTTAAAATAATCCATCTTAAAAGGATTTCTAATCCACTCATACACGCCTATCCATTCAACAAACATTCTTTAAGTGCCAAAAAGTGCACAGGTATTATCCGTCTATTTGGAGATGTCCAAAAGGAGTGAGGAGGAAACAGACACTTCATCATAAGGTTTCCTAGGAAGGCATGATGGTGATGTTCGCAGGGCATGCTTGTCACCAAGAAGAGAGATCAATGCCAAAGCTCTGGTCTTCCTAGTTCCCATGTAGCAGAGCCTTAGGAGGCCCCAGCTCTGTATTTGCTCAGGCCACCCCCTCATCCCCAGGATGGCCAAGCAGTAAGAAGCAGAACCTTCCCTACCCAAAAGAAAAAAAAAAAAGAAGAAGAAGAAAAGAAAGAAAGAAAAAGGGGGGGGAAGGAAAACTGTCATAGATTAAGAGACTGGGTGGTGGGGCGCCTGGGTGGCTCAGTGGGTTAAAGCCTCTGCCTTCGGCTCAGGTCATGATCCCAGGGTCCTGGGATCGAGCCCCACGTCAGGCTCTCTGCTCAAGCGGGGAGCCTGCTTCCTCCTCTCTCTCTCTGCCTGCCTCTCTGCCTACTTGTGATCTCTCTCTGTCAAATAAATAAATAAAATCTTAAAAAAAAAAAAAAGAGACTGGGTGGAGCACCTGGGTGGCTCTCTCAGTTAACCACTGACTTCAGCTCAAGTCTTGATCTCAGAGTCTTGGGATTAAGCCCCACATTAGGCTCCACACTCAGCATGGAGTCTGCTTCTCTCTCTTCTTTTGCTCCTGTCCCCTCCCCTGCTCACACTCCCTCTCTCTCACACATAAATAAAATCTTTAAAATAAATAAATAAGTGAAAGAGACTGAGTAGACATATCAACCAAATGCAAATGGTAAATTGTATTTGGATCCTATAGGGGAAAACAAAACAAAACAAAACAAAAAACAGGGGCTCCTGGATGGCTTAGTTGTAGAGCATGCAATGCTTCATCTCAGACTCATGGGTTTGAGACCCACTTGAGGTGTAGAGATTACTTAAAATAAAATCTTAAAAAAAAGACATCTCAACAGGAAAATTTGAACACAATGATGTTAAGGAATTACTTTGATTTTCTTGGGTCTAATAATACTATGATTACATTAAAAGTACTTACCTGTTAGGAAAAAAAAAAAAAAAAAACAAGCAAAAAACAGAAGCAGCAGCAGCACCTTTTAAAGGTGAGTTTAAAAGGCTATCTGCAGGGGTGCCTGGGTGGCTCAGTGGGTTAAAGCCTCTGCCTTCGGCTCAGGTAACGATTCCAGGGTCCTGGGATTGAGTCCCGCGTGGGGTTCTCTACTCAGCGGGGAGCCTGCTTCCCCTCCCCTCTCTCTCTGCCTGCCTCTCTGCCTACTTGTGATCTCTGTCTGCCAAATAAATAAATAAAATCTTAAAAAAAAGGGCTATCTGCAGGGCAGCTGGGTGGCTCAGTCTGTTAAGCCTCTGCCTTCAGTTCAGGTCATGATTCAGGGATGCTGGATTGGAGCTCCACGTTGGACTCCCTGCTCCGTGGAGAGTCTGCTTCTCCGTCTCCCTCTGCCCCTCCCCACTCCCACTCTTCTACCTCTCTCCCTCCCTCTTTCAAATAAACAAATAAAACCTTAAAAAAAAACAAAAAACAAAAGCTATCTGCTTTCATAGCTGATATGATTCAATAGAAGCCGTATCCTGTGCATTTTCTCTATGCCTTCCCTGATGAAAGCAATGCGTTTGTAAGTTACTGTTATTTTAATAACAGATCATAGCTGGGTATTCTTCTGTCTCAGGAATATCGGCCACTTTCCTACTGTTTAATGCCACACATCAGGGATGTAATCTATGCCCTTCTCAGAGCACGCCAAATACAACCAAGTTATAATGTCCTCAGAACACAGTGTATTGGATTTCATGATAAAGAAGATCACAGCAAATATTAATCTTCTCAAATTGATAGAATGAAATATTAAACTATTTCAAACAAGGATTTTAATGTGGAAATTAAATCTTTGTTAATATTTCTAGCATTCGAGCATTAAGGAGCCAGGTGACAGGATGATTAGTCAAAGGTTGCAGCTTATCTCATTGAGCTGCTGATACGTTAAATTGTTAGTCTTTTCTGTAGAATTATGTAGAGAGAGCATTTCTCCAAGTGAAACAAGAAAAGACAATTAATTGATCAACCACGTTGGAGGCAACACTGGTTTATAAGTTCCCCCTACATTTTTGTTCAAAATGAAGTTCTTTCTGATTATTCTGTGATGCTTGCAACTTTGTAGTTACTCAATCCATGATTTTAGAAAAAAAAAGAGAAAGAGGTTTATCTAAGTAAGTAAATGCTACTTCTCAGTAATGTATTACAGTCACCATAGTTTCCAATGCAAAAATGTAACTTCATCTACACATATGCCAAGAAAATTCTAGTGGGATCAGTGACACAGATTATATAATGTCCTGAAAAACCTGGGGTACATGCTATGGTATCACATAAAATGTAAAGGGATTAAGGGGGAAATACCCACAGGATTTTAAGATTAATGTCCTGGCTGTGCCACTTCCATGCTGTATTAACTGGATAAGTCAGATTGATATAAAATGAGGACAAAGATACTTTCTGACTTACTACACAAGGTTGTTATAAAAAAAAATCAAATATAATATACAGAGAAAGATTGCATTAAATAAAAAAATAATAAAATCTTGAAGACTCTCAGATACCAGATATTCCTTGTAGTAAGACTGCTTACAAATCAAAATATCCATGGGGATAAAAAAAAATAATGTAATTTTAAAAACTTATTTCCTGACTGCAAGCGTATGTATTTTATCACCAGAAGAGTAATAGTATGTTTCATTTAATTTTTCTATTTAAAATTCAAAGTCATCTTCCCAAAGCCAGTCCACTTTTATACAAATGCATTTATGTTAGTTTTAATTAAAATTAGATTTTGTATTCATCTGTCTCTACACTGAGTGAATAATTATTTTTAATTAGAAAATCACGAAATGCAATGTATTTTAAACGTGCTCTCTTCCATATTTGGCTACTATGTTGATATTTAATTAATGCGGATAGTAATTTTAGCAAACCCTAAACAAATTATTAAAACAAATAATTACGTACTGTTCCAGGTTAGCCTTTATCTTACGTGCGTCATGGAGCTCAGAGCTGAGTACCATGAAGAATTTGCCCACAGAAATCTCAGTGCAGACCTTGATTTAGTACTTTTTATCTTCTCAATAAAATATACACATGACATGTTAAGAATGAAATCAGTCAGTTGAGCATTGGAATCTTGGTTTTAGGCTCAGGTCATGACCTCGGTTCTGAGATCAAGCCCCTTCTTAAGGCTCTCCGCTCAGGATCTACTTGAGAGTCTCTCTCCCTCTGACCCTCCCCTGACTCATGCAGGAATCTTTAAAAAAAAAAAAAAAAGAGGGACGCCTGGGTGGCTCAGTGGGTTAAGCCGCTGCCTTCGGCTCAGGTCATGATCTCAGGGTCCTGGGATCGAGTCCCGCATCGGGCTCTCTGCTCAGCAGGGAGCCTGCTTCCCTCTCTCTCTCTGCCTGCCTCTCTAACTACTTGTGATCTCTCTCTGTCAAGTAAATAAATAAAATCTTAAAAAAAAAAGAAGAAGAAATCATATAACATTACGAAGGACATGTACAGATTAGAGATTAGCAGAAATAAGAAGAGTAAATGCATGCATGTAAGGGTGTGTAGTTATGTGACATCTGCAGAGACACGCCTGTAACATGGAAGGAAGGTAGAAAGATATATACTTTTCTCAGTTTCTGCCCCTATCCTAAACTCACAGGATTCATAGCACAGCAAACAGAGGGATCTCCTCTCTAATGCTTAGGCTCCGCTGTGTGAGATCCCCGACCTTCTCCACTCACCCACAGGATTCACCTCTCATTAAATAAAAGTGTTTTCCACTGGAGAGGAGAGGGGTAGGACCATGGAGGTGATGCAGCACTGCTTTTTTGGGGGGAGATTATGGGGTATCCCCAAAGGAGAACTATAACAGGTGAGGACCAGACAAGAATAATACCGTGCGAGATGACCTTGGAAGAGTGATTCACGGGTGCTAGGGTGGGGCAGGGGTGGAGAGTCAAGGCTCAGGCTTCCCTTCTCCTTCAGAACCAAAACTCTGTCGGTATCCAAGAAAACCGTGACGGAAAATAAGGGCAATAAATGGACTGGAAGTCCTCTGTGATGTTTCTCTTTGCCATGACCAATGCCTCAGTAAATCCTGCAGACTCTACCTTCAAAATACGTCCTCAAGCCTGCCACCGTTATCTACCTGCTACCATACCAAGAGGTAGCTACTATCATCTCTTTCATTTCCTAAGGTTTGTGCTAAACTTCCCCGTACAGTCCATGATCTTCCTTAACCACTATGAACTTTCTGAACTCTCGGGCCGTCACATCTCATGACAAACATGATGACATCCAAACTTCTTTTTTTTTTTTTAAGATTTTATTTATTTATTTGACAGAGAGAGATCACAAGTAGGCAGAGAGGCAGGCAGAGAGAGAATGAGAGGGAAGCAGGCTCCCCGTGGAGCAGAGAGCCCAATGCAGGGCTCTATCCCAGGACCCTGAGATCATGACCTGAGCCGAAGGCAGAGCCTTAACCCACTGAGCCACCCAGGCGCCCCGACATCCAAACTTCTTATAGTGATTGTTTCCAGTGCTCCGTACGACCTACTCTTGGTTCAAGCAAATATCTCGTCAATCACCCTATTATGTGTTCTATGCAGCCACAGAGATCTTCACTTTGCTCCTTTAAAATAACCCCAGAGCACTTGCACCCAGTGGTAATGGGCCTGAATTCCTCATGTCATCATCCAGCCTTTGCCAGGTCGCAGGTTTTCCATCAGAGAGGTCTTCTCTTCACATACTGTGTGCCGTCCCTGGTGCTTACTAATCCCATTATTTCCTACTGAAATTTTTTGAGGGCCAGTGGTTTTATTATAATGATGATCAGTTTCTGATTTTTTTTCCTTCCCAAGATATTGGGAAGATACTATGCTTCAGGTTTTTGCTTCCATTCAATTACTCATTGATAAAAGAGTTAAATAAATGTGTTAGCACTAATAGAGGTTCTAATGAACACTGACTGCTTCTGTATATTTCGTTGGTCCATTTATGGGCAGGATGGTTCATATCACCTGGAGGAATACCCATAGCCTTACAGGTGATCAGAGTGACGTGCCTGAGATCCTACAGAGGAGTAGCTCTAGCATATGACTCAAAACGAGATCCCTCAAGCCCTAGTTCCTCGCCAGGGAAGAGGAAAAGTGAGGTGAACAGGGTATCTTCAGCAATAGTTGATAGTTTTTAGACTAAATGAATGCAAATTTACAAGAGAAATAAGCATAGCCAGATAGCAAGAATATAGTTTCATTATTTGATTTTCTAGTGTGCATCACCAAATTTAGTTTAATTAGTAATATTTATGGGGTTGTTTCATGAAAGTGCATTAAAACTGCAGAAGTTAGAAAGTAGGAAGCATAAAAAGAAAGTAGGGAATGTGAAGTTGTGCAAAGGCCTTCAACTTAACTCTATTTTGCAGGATTTCTTATCTTCCCTAGGTATCTCTTTGGTTATCTTCAAGAGCATTGCATATACACAGATTTTCTCCCCAACTTTTTTCTTATTCAAATTCCATTCTTTAACATTTCAATATGGAGCCTCCAAATACCCTGTCTCTGTGTTTCCTAATACTGATTTGGCAGGGGATTTCAGTGATGCTTCAAATTGACTGGATTCAGAATTGCAAGAATGTTTCTCCTGAGAATCTGTGAGTAATAGCTAAGAATGATGAGGTCATTAATAACAACAGCTTCCTTTTATTGAAATATTGCTGTGTGCCAAAATTGTACTAATAAGAATTTATGTTTCTATTTATTCTCCAAAACAGTCATTGAAATATGCATCTTTCCTGTTTTTGCAGATCAAAATATCCTGGTTTAGGGAAATCACTTTTTTATATAACCAAACAGTAGAATCTGAACCAAGGACAGTCTGAGGGCAAAGCTTACTGGGGTTGCACTCCCCCACCACCACCACCGCATATGAGTAAGTGGAGAGGAGGAAAAGGTAGAGAAAAAGAGGGGGCTGAAGGTGAAAAGAAAGAGAGAGAGAGAGAGAATCACCACTCCAAAGGCTTTTTTTTTTTTTTTTTTTTTAATCTTCTGTCTCCATGAAATCAGCAAGACTCAGTGGTTATCGGGTATGACTGGGAAGCAGCGTTACTGGGTGGATGGTGGGTGCACAGACAAGACAATGCACTAAAGGACATGCCAGTCTAGTCAGGTCTCTGAATGCCAACACACGGGGGTGGGTTGGCATAGAAATGCTGAGAAAGTGTGGGGCTAAAGCCTCCTTCTCAGCAAACTGCCCTGCTGATGTCCTGATCTGTTATGAATCACTCAAGATCATGTCAAGTGGTTGAATCAGCACCCAGTACAGGTGTTGGTGTGGATTATAATACTAAAGAGGAGTCTTTAGTGGTACTAAATAGAAGATCATGTTTGATTAAAGAAATAGCAATATAGCAGGCTGTGGGAACTTTATATTACGTGCAGTGTTTATATGTTAGACACTGAACTTTGCCCAGTGTCTCTATGCTGAGACAGTACCTAGCAAACCACAAACTATGGAAAAGATTTAATCCTGTTACCTTTCTTGAAAGTATTTTACATGCAGAATGGAGAAACTACTGGACATGGGCAAATGGGGAAAGAAACTATCATGTTTCCAAGAGATATAGCCATGTCATTTAGGACAGAAGCGTTGAAGTCCTCAACAAATGGCTTATAAGAAAAATTGTCACTACCATGGTGATCTTGGAATAGGTTATCCAACTGTCAGTTGAAAAAGAAATCAGAAGAGATATAAAGGGCCCTTAGCCCAGCACTGTCACCATTAATCATTTAATTACCTCTAGACCATCGGCTTCTCAACACGGACTGAAGCCAACTGGGAAAGACTGGGGCTCACTGCAGAACGGATGGATTTCTCTTCTGTATCTTGGTCGAAGCACAGGGGCAGGGAGGCTTCTGTTTCCGTACCTGTCTTTGTCCTTGAGCTTCTCAACTGATGAACATTCCTATTCTTTTCTGTGCAAACAACACAGGAAAAAAGTAGCATTATAGACCTTAGAAACAAGAAGACTGCTCAGAGTTCATTGCCTCAATTTGAAAGAAAGTATACAAAGGAGAATAAAGGAAACACATTTTTGTAGCTTTCTTTCCATCAGCATGGGAGGTATGCTGCAGTGTTTATATACCTAAGCATTTGATCCTCAGAAGACAATGAGATGTTTAGTCTTCTGTTTCTTCGATTGGTGCTGAAACATTTTTTTAAGAAAAAATGGGGTTTTGAGGTTCATGGGGTTTGAACTCATGACTCTGAGATCAGAAGTCACTTGTTCTACTGACTGAGCCAGCAAATACCCCTGACCTTTATTTTTTTTAAATTTTTATTTCATCATTTCATTTTTTTCATCGTAAATGCAGAAATCTATATTCTTATCTGTATCTTGAAGATAAGGGACAGGGGGCTTATGTCACATATAGACAAGCCTGTCCAGTTGGTAAATGAGACCCACCAGGATTTTAAATTAGGCTTGATAGAATCTCAAAGTCCACAGAGTTGGTCTATATATTACATACCTGCAAGGCACTGTGCCAGGTGTATGGCGGGGGCGTCTCCTCAAAATGGTGTAGATCTTGAGGAAGTAACAAACTCTGGAGAGAGCACTGCACTTAAAGTCGGAAGACTGGTTTTGTTGCCATTCTGGGTGATACACAGAACTTCTCTGAGACTACATTCTCATGTGAAAAAATATGGAGATAAAAGTCCTTTTACATTGTGAGAATCTCACATCCAAAACTAATGAGGTGTTTTCTAAAACTGAATATGTAATATGCAAATAGCAGTTATTTTTAGTATAAGAAATAAACATTGTCATAATAGTAACTCAGTTTGTTATGCTTCTCTTGTATGAATGATCATGCCATATTTGTACTATCTATTTATTAAGTCTTGTTTTCAACCTATCCAAGAGGACAATTCTCCAATTGGAGAATCAAATTTTTAATTTTTTAAACTAAGATGTTATCATAAGGCCCCACAAAAAACATACTAGTAAATATTTGTTGAATATTTGACAAATGTCAGGAAACCTTACAGAGAGTAGAGAGAAGCCAATAAATTGTGTTTTGAGGGATCCACAAAAGCTTCATAGGAGCTTCATTGTACACCCAATTACAAGTAGCAGACCAGCAAGCAGAGAAGGTCTGATAACAGCCAGGTCCCACTGGCTTTGTGTACTACCTGCACAGAGGTTATGATGGCATTCTTGGCTTGGTTTTGAGATCACTGGAACTATTCCACATGTCTGAGCATGTTGATCTGGATCACACTAGATTTGTAAGCTTCAGCAAGAGACTTTTAATAACAGGGAAATCATGAGAGGACAGTTTCCAGCTGGGTGCAAAATGGGGACAGGTATAACCTGGACTCTTCCCAAGTGTGTACAAGACCTGCATAATGAGTCCAGAGAGAAGGCCACATGCTCATTCTCAGGGATTTTGTAAAGTCATGAGGTTCACTGAATCTTCTCCTAATCAAAACTTTTCTCCTTACCATACATGAAAACAAGTTATAATCTTAGAACAGCATGTACTTTTCCCCTTACCAATTATCCATGCAACTATGCAACTATCTATCCATTCATTTTTGCACTTGTTCATTCATTTCCTGGATGTATATTCTAAGTTTGCTGGGCTAAGCTCTGAAAATAGAGATGGGAGACAAGCATGAAAACAAAAATGAAAGAAGCTCATAGCTCTTTCCCAGTTCCCAGGAGTGGCTGCTTTCTCTGTGTTCAACTAAGTGCTTTATATACATTGTCAAATTTAATTCTCACAACAAAGCTAAGTGCATTAAGGTTCTGATTTCAGACTGGGATTTCCCGAACAAGATCAATTTGAAACGTAATGATGTTCTTAAAGTACATACTAGTCTTAATCTGGTGTTGAACACAATGGAATGTCTCTGCTACGATTGCTGTCTTACAGCTTGGTATCAGTCCCTTTGTGCCCATGGCTCATAGATGTCCATCTTTTTTTTTTTTTAAAGATTTATTTATTTATTTATTTGACAGAGAGAGAGATCACAAGTAGACAGAGAGGCAGGCAGAGAGAGAGAGAGGGAAGCAGGCTTGCCGCTGAGCAGAAAGCCCGATACGGGACTTGATCCCAGGACCCTGAGATCATGACCTGAGCCGAAGGCAGCGGCTTAACCCACTGAGCCACGCAGTTGCCCATAGATGTCCATCTTAATTTTGTTTTAGGTAACAGAACAAGTGCAAGGACCATGTAAATTCCAGTTCATTTGGAGAAACGTTAGATACTCATGCCATTTCTCCTAAATCACTAAGGATCCACCATACTTCATTGATTCGATCAAACCACATGAACAGATAACAAATGCTGGGCCCTGACCACATGGATGGAGATTGTCAAAATAGCGGCAGTTTGTGTCCTTACCTGGCTTAACATTCACTTCAAGAGACATAGCATATGATACATGACTTTAAAGAATTCCCTTATTAATCACAAGTGTGCAAAGAGCTATGATCCCAAAGACAGGCTAAAAAAAACAACATTTGGTTATACTCTGATTTTCTCAAATCTTAATCTTGACTCTATCACCTGCTTATTTAACACAATCCCTCCACTTTGGTTCTGACTCTCAACTGTTTTTCTAGGAAAGGGCCTTGAAACCACTTGGACATTCCTATCTTGGAAGACTTGTAGTAACATACATAAGCTTAGCCTCCTTGGGTCAGCTTCTTCCAAAGCCATGGTTCCACCCCCTGGGGTGGGGCTTCAACATTCAGTCACAGAATCTGAGAGAACTAACAGAAATTTTACAGTCAAGTTAGTCTAAGGGTACATAGTCTGGGTCTTCAGGTTTCCACAGATCATAAAAATGGAAAAAAATGTAATTTGTATGACTTGAGATTTTTTTTTTAAATTGTTATAAAAATGTTCATAATAACAATAATAACTAACATTGATTTAGTGTTTTCTTTTGGCCTGGCACTGTTACAAGCTCTTTCCTTGTTTTTCTCATTTGCCCTTCACAGAAAACTTATGAAGTAGGCATAATTAGAATATGGCTCATAAGGCTAAGTAAACTGAGGCACAGAGATGGCAAAAGCAAGCCAAAGGTCACACAGCCACTGAACAAGAATGAAAAACAGCACAACTGGCTCCAGATCTCAAGTTAATTTTATGCTGTATCACTTACCAAATTTATTCTGAACAGGTGATTCAGACATGAAATAATTGTATTTTTTTGGAATGGAAGTAGGTCAGCATGCTATAGTTGCACATTTATTCAGGCAGAAGTTCTAACTGGTAGGGACATACCTTTTTAGTTACATTCAGAGAATTCTATTCTTTTGTTTATTAAATGATAAGGACCTTTGGACCATGGTGATAGAAATTTAAGAAAAGATAATCATCTCCTTTTTTTTTCCTGTCAGAAACTAGGGCTTAACGGAATTTACATAAACTACACAGTTGCTCATGAAAATCCAGAACACAGTCTCTGTTTTTCAGATTCCTGTTTCATAGAGTAAGTCAATAATTATACCTCAAAAAAGATTGAAATGTCTATTTAAAGGATACTTAATTGAATAATAATTGGTTTATTGGAAGGAAGCCTTGTATTTTCGATTATGAAAGGTTTGATCAAAGAAGTAGTTAGTTGAAATGAGTTAAAAATTTTGTAGCTATTTACCACATGATATATGGAAAGAAGACATTCTCAGCCCAGAAAGAACAGAGTAAAATGTTGTGGTCTCATCTGCATCACATTTTGTCTCTCCTCATATACAATGAGTCCTCAAAATTGGTTGATCATGGTGAATGTTTCCATATTACCCAGCTCCTCTGGATTTATAGGTTGCTCAAAATAGTTTCGCTTTTTTGAAGCATTCAAAACTTCTCAATGAATTTCTGATATATTTTCAAGAAATAAATAATCCCCCCCCCATGTCAATTATTGGGAGTCAAGTATTTCCTTTCTTCAAATTCAGAGAGAACCATTAGATCTTCTGAAGTCAACATATTGCCAAAGAAACAACAATTTCTCTAAGAAAGACCATGCTGGCTCGCACAGAGAAACAGTTTTTTCAAAAGTGAATTTTACACAGGAGTAGAGTAATGGTCCTAACTATCCTGAGACTACCATATGCTCAGGGCCACATATTGTATTATACATATTATATTATTTAATTCTCAAAAAAGTAAACAGCTAAAACAAATCCAGAAACACATCAACAATATCAACAATAAAACATTTTCTATGAGATCATCATCTCCCCAAACTGACATAACTATTTGAGAAAATAGTTTGAGAAATATTGAGCCTGTTCTATTAAAAAAAATAAAGTTTTCCAAAACTACATAGATAGTAAGTGACAAAACTGTGATTCTTCACTCAAAATCACCAAAATACACATTATTCCCAAGTGTACATATTCTTTAAGATAGACCATATGCTATGCCATAAAACAAGCCTCACAAAATTTAAAAGTATTGAAGTCAAAGTATGCTCTCTGACATAAATGGAATGGAACTATAAATCAACTTCAAAAAAAAGATATATATACACACACATATATTTGGGACATTTAAAAAATATGTGGAAATTAAACAATATATTCCTAAATAAGGAATAGGTCAAGGGAAACTATCAAGGACTTTGAAGTGAATGAAAATGAAGAGAAAAATGTTCCAAAACTTACAAGATGTGTCTAAACTTATAGGAGGCAGTGGCTGAAGGGACAATTTAGATCTGTCAATGTCTATAATTACAGCTAAGTATGTTTTATGAATAACATAAATTTCTACCTTAAGAAACCAAAATATCATCAACAACAAAAACCAAACTAAGCTCACAACATCCAGCAATAATCTCTATCAAAATACCAGGTACCCTTTTTGCAGAAATTCACAAACTGTTTCTAAAAGTCATATGGAAATTCAAGAGTCCCAGGATAGCCGAAGTAATCTTTAAAAAGAAGAACAAATTTGAGGTACTCATGCTTCCTGATTTCAAAACTTATTATAAACCTACTGTAATCAAGACAGTGTAGTATTGTCAGAAGGATAGACATACAGATCAAATGGAATTGAGAGTCCAAAACTAAACCATTATAATGATGGTCAAGAAGAGTACCAAGACAACTCAGGGGGAATTGATAGTCATTTCAACTAATGGTGCTGGGACAACAGGATATCTACAGGCAAAAGAATGAGGTTGGACACCTATCCCACACTATATACAGCAATTAATTAAAAATGAGTCATAGGTTTAAACATAAGATCAAAAACTGTAAAACTTTTAGAAGGAAACATAGAAGTAAATCATCATGACCTCATTTTAGGCAGTAGTTTTGTAAATATCACAAGAAAAACACAAGCAATTAAGAAAAGACAAAAAAAATTTAAAAAATTTAAAAAGGAAAAAGTAATTAAATTTCATGAAAATTAGAAAAAAAGTGTTTGTGTTTCAAAGAAACAACCAAAAAATGAAATATTGACCCCAAAAATGGGAGAAAATATTTTCAAGTCATGTATCTAATAAGGGACTTATGTCCAGAATGCACAAGGAACACTTAATGAAAAGACAGTTAATCAAATTGAGATGATTAAAGGGTTTCAACAGACATTTCTTCAAAGACAATATACAGATGGCTAATAAACACATGTAAAGATTCTTAATCATTAGTCATCTGGAAACTGAACATCAAAATACAATGAGATACTGCTTCACACTCACTAAAAGTTAAAATCAAGAAAACAGACAATAACATTTGGTCAGGATGTAGAGAAATTGAAACTCATATATTCCTGATGAAAATGCAAAATGTTTCAGCCTCCAGAGATAAGGTTTGACAGTTCTTTGAAATATCAAACCATATGATTCAGCAATTGAAAATACATGTCCTGACAAAAATCTGCATGCAAATATCCATAGCAGCATTATTCATAATAACCAAAATTAGAAACAACCCACCTGTGTTATCAACTGTTAGATACAAAATGTGATACATCTACCTAATAGAATAGTGTTTGTCAATAAAATGGAACAAAGCACTTGTACACACTACAGAATAGGTGGATCTTGGAAACACAATGCTTTGAGAAAGAAGTCAACTGCAAAAGGCCACATGGTGTACCATCCCATTTATGCAAAAATTCTGGAGTAAGCGAATCCACAGAGAAAAAGTAGATTAGTGGTTTCCAGGGCATGGAAGGAAAAAGCAATGAGAAATGAGTAGTAATGTGTGTCTTTTGGGGTGACACAAAATCTTTGCCATTAGACTGTGATGATGTCGACACAACTCTATAAATACCCTAACAGCCACTGGATTGTACACTTTAAAAGGGATGAACTTTATGTCATGTTAATTGTACCTCAAGTAAGCTATTACTCAAAAATACATAAATGACCAAATCTCGTTTCAGACTGCATAACTTTGTACTACTTCCCATTTTGCAGAACTGTGAGTTCTGCTCTATCCTATATCCTGGGGGAGTTGATCATATCTTCAGTGCTATTACTCTTGGAGAAGTCTTTTCAAGGACAGACTCTGGATTCAGACCTTTTTTTTCCCTGACTGACAAATCCTATTTCATTCCAGGTTTGTAACTGGTGCCCAATGCTCAGGGCATCCTCACCTGAGGAAGTCCCTGGTATGTCAGGGAAACAAGATCACCAGCATGGAGTACAAGAGTCAACATGGTATGAAACTCCAAGATGCAGGGATTAACTGAGTTCCATTGAGCTGTATTGCTGAAGAAAATTATAAAATTCTGTTTTGCGTGACAAAACAGGGGACGTTGTCTACACGAAATTTAAACCCAGTGAGTTTTATGATAATTTATCAAAGAACCTTTGCTTTATGTTTGCAAGCAGGTAAAACAATAACAGGTACTGGAAGGATAAAGTTGATATGCATTCAGAGCATTTTATTAAATAAAAATAGGAGGGGGAAAATATGTGAGTCCTGTTAGGTTTAGCCAAATTGTACTTATGAAAGCTGTTAGTTTTGCGGTGTTATATGAAGACCTCCTATATTTAAAATGAACAGGAAAAAATTATGTAGCAGGAAAACAATGGTGCTGTTAAATTTTACAGGAGACGGGACTCAGAATGAGAGAGATGAGAGCAAGTATTGCCTATGTGGTCTATGATTCTGAATGTATTCTGATGACTTCCTTTTCCAAAAAGGCTGAGTTAAAAAGCAAAAATCTCAACTTTATGTGCATGGATGACCTTCAATAAAAGGGAATTAACTTTCTGAAAATAATTTATTGAATCATTTCATTAAAAAAATATCAAGCATTTGTTAGGGGCCTGGCACCATACAGACCATTACCATTATGATCAAGGAATGATCAAGACTCTGACTCTCATTCTTCCCCAGCAATCATCCTATACTCTGTTGACAGGGTGAACTTTAAAGGACATAAATTGGATCATATATAAAACACAATCCAAATATCTTACTTTGAATAGAAAAGCTTTGTTTGGTCTTAGGGCTTTTTCCTTCTGGTTTTGAACTAGGAAAATTGATCTGTTTGCAAATGTCATTTCCCAAACGTTTTATCATTTACTTCACAAAGGGCTCACCTGGACACTCAGTGTCATGCACACCACCAGATATTCCATAATTTTATTCCCTTTCTCTAATTACTCACTTGTTGAATATATCATGTTTATTTTTCATTTTCAAAAACATGTTTTGTTGGGGGGGAGGGGAGGAACAAGATGGAGGAGGAGTAGGAGACCTAAATTTCATCTGGACCCAGGAATTCAGTTAGATAGTCATCAAACCATTCTGAACACCCACAAACTCAACAGGAGATGGAAGAAAAGAATAGCAGCAACTCTATGAACAGAAAAGTGACCACTTTCTGGAAGGTAGGGCATTCAGAGAAGTGAATCAGAACGGATATATGGGAAGATAGACCATGGGGGAGGGCAGGGGTGGGAGGAAGGACCAGCTACTGGCAAATGATAGAGCTGCAGAGCACAAAATTAGAACATTTAGAAGTCTACTCTGTGGAGGGACATTGCTCCTGTGGCTAAGTGGGGGTGGAATCCTAGCTGAGAGAGTGTGGTCTCAGCACTCTTGGGGTCAGAGAAAGACCAGGGGTGTCTGAGTGTGGCAGAGATCCCAGGTGTCAGAGCAGAGAAGCCAGCTGCAAAGATAGAGCCAAGGACTGGACTTTCAGCTTTGAGTTGCCATAAACCATGATCTGAAGCACAGTGAGGCCACTACTCTTTGAGCAGGGACCCAGGGACCCCACAAGTGGCAGATCTGGGAAGACCTCCCCTTCCTCCACCAGGAGAAGCAGCTCAGGAATATGCTGCAGGAATCTACTGGCTTTGGGACTCTAAAAGGAGCCATGTGCCAGAGATAGATGAGCTTGGTCACAGACCAGGTGATCACGGAGTGCAGCCAGAAGCCAAGGAGACAAGAGTGGTTGACTACATTTCTCTGAGGGCTCACTGAAGAGGGGTGCCCCCGAGCTCTCAGCATCTCCAAGGCCAGAGATTGGGAGGCCACCATTTTCATTCTCATCCTCCAAAGCTGTATGGAAAACTTTCAGGGAACAAAAGTTATGGAGAGCAAGCCCAAACAGGTTACTTAGCCTGGCCTATGGTGAGGGCAGTGCAATTTCACCATGGGGGCAAAGACATTTGAGAATCACTGCAACAAGACCCTCCCTGAGAAGATCAGTAAGAACATCCAGCCAAGCCCAAGTTTACAGATCAATAACTGCAAAACTCCAGCACTAGGGGAACACAGCACATAGAATTCATGGCTTTTTTTCCCCATGATTTTTTAGTCTTTAAAAATTAAATTTTCTTAATTTTCTTTATTTTTTACTTTTTCCTTTTTTAAATTTTTCCTCTTTCCTTTTTTAACGAACATCTTATCTTATCAATACGTTTTTAAAAAGATTTTCTAATTTTTATTTTTATGGTCATATTCTATCCCTTCAAAGTATTTAACTTTATCATATATATATTTTTTTTCTTTCTTTATCTTTTTTCAACCAAATTCTTATCTTATAAATTCTTTTGCAATCTTTTTTTAATTTTCATCTTTACAGTCATATAGTCATATTCCATCCCTTCATCACATTTACCCTTATTTTTTTGTGTGTATATATATATACACGCAAAAAAATTAAAGAAAGGAAAAAAAATATATATGTATATATATATATTTCTTTAAAATTTGGGGAGGCAGTTTCTTCCAACAGACCAAAATATATACCCAAAATCAAGTGTGTGGCTCTGTTCCATTCAGCAGCCTACATATAGATAGATATAGATAGATAGATAGATTGATTGATTTTTCCTTTCTTTTTCCCCTGGTCTCAAGTGTCTTCTGACTTGTTTAGTGTATATTTTCCTGGGGTTGTTTTTAACCTTTTTAGCATGTGCTCGCTTCGGCAGCACATATATTAACCTTTTTAGCATTTTGTTCTCTTATTCATCTATTCTTCTCTGGACAAAATGATAAAGTGGAAAAACTCACCTCAAGGGAAAAAATAAAAACAGAACAAGAAGCAGTACCAACTGCTGGGGACCTAATCAATATTGATATTAGTAAGATGTCAGAGTTAGAGTTCAGAATGATGACTATAAAGATACTAGCTGGGCTTGAAAAAAACATAGAAGATACTAGAGAATCCCTTTCTGGAGAAATAAAAGAACTAAAATTTAACCAAGTTGAAATTAAAAACAATATATATATATATATATATATACGTATATATATATATATATATAAATGAGGTACAATAAAAAACAAAAGGAGGCGTTAGGATAAATGAGGCAGAAGAGAGAAATAGTGATATGGAAGACCAAATGATGAAAAATAAAGAAACTGAGAAAAGAGAGATAAACAACTACTGGATCATGAGGGGAGAATTCAAGAGATAAGTGATATCCTAATATGAAACAATATTAGAATAATTGGGATCCCAGAAGAAGAAAGGGAAGGATAGAAAGATATATTGGAGCAAATTATAGTAGACAACTTCTCTAATTTGGGGAAGGAAATAGACATCAAAATCCAGAAGGCACAGAGAACGTTCCTCAAAATCAATAAAAATAGTTCAATATCCTGCCATCTAATAGTAAAACTTACAAGAGGTCTTTAACCTACAATGGTAGAAATATTAGATTGGCAGCAGAGCTATACACAGAGACCTGGCAGGCCAGCAAGGACTGGAATGATATATTCAGAGCACTAAATGAGAAAAATTATGCAGCCAAGAATACTATATCCAGCTAGGCTGTCAGTGAAAATAAAAGGAGAGATAAAAAGCTTCCAGGGCAAACAAATACTAAAAGAATTTGCAAACACCAAACCAACCCTACAGTAAATATTGAAAGGGATCCTCTAGGCAAAGAGAGAGCCTAGAAATATCATAGAGAAGAAAAGAACAAAGACAATGTACAGTAACAGTCACCTGACCGGCAATACAATAGCACTAAACTCATAACTTTCAATAGTTCACTCAATGTAAATGGTTTAAATGCCCCAATCAAAAACAGGGTATCAGAATGGATAAAAAAAAAAAATAAGACCCATCGATATGCTGTCTATAAGAAACTCATTTTAGACACAAAGACACCTCCAGATTTAAAGTGAGGGAGTGGAAAACAATTTACCATGCTAACAGACATCAAAAGAAAGCTGGGGTGGCAATCCTTATATCAGATAAATTATATTTTAAGCCAAAGACTATAATAAAAGATGAGGAAGGACACTATATCATACTTAAAGTGTCTGTCCAACAAGAAGATCTAACAATTTTAAAATCTATGTTCCTAACATGGGAGCAAACAATTATATAAACTAATTAATAACAAAATCAAAGAAGCACATCAGCAATAATACAGTAATAGTAGGGGGGACTTTAACACCCCCCACACTGAAATGGACAGATCATCTGAGCAAATGATTAACAAGGAAATAAAGGCCTTAAATGACACACTGGACCAGATGGACATCACAGATATATTCAGAAAATTCCATCCCAAAGCAAGAATACACATTCTTCTCTGGTGCACATGGAACATTCTCCAGAATAGATCACATCTTGGGTCACAATCAGGTCTCAACCAGTACCAAAAGACTGGGAGCATTCCCTGCATATTTTCAGACCACAATGCTCTGAAGCTAGAACTCAGTCACAAGAGGAAAGTTGGAAAGAACTCAAATACATGGAGGCTAAAGAGTATCCTACTGAAGAATGAATGGGTCAACCAGGAAATTTAAAAAGAATTGAAAAAATTCATGGAAACAAATGAAAATGAAAACACAACTGTTCAAAATCTTTGGGACACAGAAAAGGTGGTCCTGAGAGGAAAGTATATAGTGATACAAGCCTTTCTCAAGAAATAAGAAAGGTCTCAAGTACACAACCTAAGCCTACACCTAAAGATGCTGGAGGAAGAAGAGCAAAGAAAGCCTAAACCCACAGGAGAAGAGAAATCATAAAGATCAGAGCAGAAATCCAATAGAAACCAAAAGAACAGTAGAACAAATCAATGAAACCAGGCACTGGTTCTTTGAAAGAATTAATAAGACTGATAAACCCCTGGTTAGACTTATCAAAAAGAAAAGAGTAAGCATCCAAATTAATAAAATCATGAAAGAGGAGAGATCATAACCAACACCAAAGAAATACAAACAATTATAAGAACATATTATGAGCAACTATACGCCAGCCAATTTGATAATCTGGAAGAAATGGATGCATTCCTAGAGACATATAAACTACCAAAACTGAACCAGGAAGAAATAGAAAACCTGAACTGACCCATAACCAGTAAGGAGGTTGAAGCAGTCATCAAAAATCTCCCAAAAAAACAAGAGCCCAGGGCCAGACGGCTTCCCAGGGGAATTCTACCAAACATTTAAAAAAGAATTAATACCTATTCTCCTGAAACTTCCAAAAAAATAGAAATGGAAGGAAAACTTCAAACTCATTTTATGAGACCGGTATTACCTTGATCCCAAAACCAGGCAAAGACCCCATCAAAAAGGAGAATAACAACCCAATATCCCTGATGAGCATGGATGCAAAAATTCTCACCAAATTACTAGCCAATAGGATCAAAAACTACATTAAAAAGATTATTCACAAAAAAAAAACAAACAAAAAAACAAACAAACAAACAAACAAAAAGTGCGATTTATTCCTGGGCTGCAACTTTGGTTCAAAATTCACAAATCAATCAATGTGATACAATGAATTAATAAAAGAAAGAAGAATAATCATATGATAGTTTCAATAGATGCAGGAAAAGCATCTGACAAAATATAGCATCTTTTCTTGACCAAAACTCTTCACAGTGTAGGGATAGAGTATACAAACCTCAAGATCATACAAGCCATCTATGAAAAACCCACAGCGATTATCATTCTCAATGGGGAAAAACTGAGAACTTTCTTCCCTAAGGTCAGGAACATGGCAGGGATGTCCACTATCACCACTGCTATTCAACATAGCACTAAAAGCCCTAGCCTCGGCAATCAGACAGCAAAAAGAAATAAAATGTCTCTGAATCAGCAAAGATGAAGTCTAACTCTTACTCTTTGCAGCTAATATGATACTTTATGTGGAAAATATAAAAGACACCACTCCAAAACTGCTAGAACTCATAAGGAATTCAATAAAGTGTCAGGATATAAAATCAATGCACAGAAATCAGTTGCATTTCTATACAGAAACAACAAGATAGAAGAATGAGAAATTGAGAAGTCAATCCCATTTACAATTGTACCCAAAACCTTAAGATACCTAGGAATAAATCTAAACAAAGAGAGAACGAATCTCTACTCAGAAAACTGTATAATACTCATGAAAGAAATTGGGGAAGACACAAAGAAATGGAAAAATCTTCCATGCTCATGGATTAGAAGAACAAATATTGTGAAAATGTTTATGCTATTTAGAGTAATCTATACATTAATGCAGTCTTTATCAAAATGCCATCAACTTTTTAAAGAAAGGAACAAATAATCCTAAAACTTATACAGAACCAGAAAAGACCCTGAATAGCCAGAGGAAAGTTGAAAAAGAAAACCAAAGCTGGAAGCATCACAATTCCAGGCTTCAAGTTCTATTACAAAGCTGTAATCATCAAGACAGTATGACACTGGCCCAAAAAGACAAAAAGATCAACGAAACAGAATAGAGAGCCCAGAAATGGACACACAACTCTATGGTCAACTAATCTTTGACAAAGCAGGAAAGAATGTCCAATGGAAAAAAGACAGTCTCTTCAACAAATGGTGTTGGGAAAATTGGACAGTCACATACAGAAGAATGAAACTGGACCACACACAAGAATAGATTTAAAATGGGTGAAAGACCTCAGTGTGAGGCAGGAATCCATCAAAATTCTTGAGGAGAACACAGGCAGCAACCTCTTCGACCTTAGGCGCAGAAACTTCTTACTAGAAACATCACCAAAGGCAAGGGAAGCAATGGCAAAAATGAATTGGGACTTCATCAAGATCAAAAGCTTTTGCACAGCAAAGGAAACAGCCAACAAAACCAGAAGACAACTGCCAGAATGGGAGAAGATATTAACAAATGACATATCAGATAAAGGGCTAGTATCCAAGATCTATAAAGAACTTATCAAACTCAACACCTAAAGAATAGATAATCCAATCAGGGAGAAGGCATGAACAGACTTTTCTGTAAAGAAGATATCCAAATGGCCAAAAAAGTATTCCAGATCACACATCAACAGGGAAATACAAATCAAAACCACAATGAGATACCATCTCACACCAGTCAGAATGGCTAAAATTAACTAGTCCAGAAATTGCAGGTGTTGGCAGGGATGTGGAGAAAGGGGAACCCTCTTACACCATTGGTGGGAATGCAAGTGGGTGCATTGGAAAACAGTATGGTGTTTCCTCAAAAAGTTGAAAATAGAGCTACCCTATGACCCAGCAATTGCAGTACAGGGTATTTACCCTAAAAATATTAATGTACTGATCCGAAGGGGCACATGGACCCCAATGGTTAAAGTAACAATGTCCACAATAGCCAAACTATGGAAAGATCCTATCTGTCCATCAACAGAAGAATGGATAAAGAAGAAATGGTATATATACACAGTGGAATATTATGTAGCCATCAAAAGAACCACAGAATCTTGCCATTTGCAATGATGTGGATGGAACTAGAGGCTACTATACTAAGTGAAATAAGTCAATCAGAGAAAGGCAATTATCATATGATCTCACTGGAGGGGAGAAGGATTGGAAGGTTGGGGTGGCTGGGTGATGGATACTGGGGAGGGTATGCGCTATGGTGAGTGCTGTGAATTGTGTAAGGCTGATGAATCACAGATCTGTACCCCCGAAACAAATAACACATCATATGTTAATGAAACCCACAGATAAGAGCTCAGGCAGGAATACCTGGATTTCAGTCTTGTAGGCCTGGAGTAGAGAAACCAGCTGACTTTGCCTGTAATAATCATCTACAAAATTATAAATTATGTAATAAATTCATGTTAGTTTGGGAAAAAGAAACAAACAAACAAACCACATTCTGTCTCTTCCTGACAAAATGTTGTAGCAGGGACCTTCTCAGTTTCCTCACTATGTCCTCCATGCCATGTTTGGGCACACAGGGAATATTTGATGAATGAATGATTCCTAGCTTCAGTAGGGTGTATAGACATTAAAACCAATTAATACAATTAAATGTAAGCAGTGCTATAAAGGGGTAGTTTAGTATAAGATGGAAATACATGGTGGTGTCATGGGGAATGAACCCCCCAAAGCTGGTAATTTTCCCAGTTAACTGGAAGCCAAAGACACAGTCATGACAAGGGCTGAGGTACAGAGCTCTGTACAAAGAATCCTGAAGTCCACCTTAGTCCTTGAAGAAAGTGTATCATTATTACACATGAACTCACTCACACACACACTCATTCATTAATGAAACCTCCCATACTCATCTGTACTCTAGGTAGCAACATGACTCAGGAATAGGAACATGGTAGTAAATAAGGGAGAGGCTGTTCCAAGGTATCAAAAAAAAAAAAAAATCTCTTTCCAAAGTGCTGCACTGGTTACATGACCAAACCCAAAGTCCATGTGATTTCTTAAAATTATCTCTCGATTTTTGCAGCTGTGTACCTGTCTCTGTTGCCTTGTTCACTTCCACAAGTCCATTTTATGCTCAACTTTTTACTACTTAGTTTTTTCTGCATATTCCTGACCCTGCCTGGACTTTGGACTTAACAACAGCATGCAGCCTACTTGGTTTGACCACTTTCTTATGTAGAATGCAATTGCATTTCCTCTCTGGTTTGTCCCAGCTCTGACAAACAGCTTTAGCTACAGCTCAGCTTGACTCAGCTGCAGTCTTCAAAAAACCAACCTGCTTTGCCTCATAGACTTTTTGCTCAGACAGCATATTTCCTCAACCATAATGTGGGTGGGCCTCATCTAACCAGTTGAAGGTTAAAAAAGAAAAAGAAAGAACCCAAAGAGTGACTCTCCCCTGAATAAAAGAGAATTTTCCTACTTAATGGGCTTTGAACTGGAATATCAGCTTTTTTGCTACCTTCTGGGCTGAGCTGAAACTTCAGGTCTTCCTGAGTCATGAGCCCGCTGATCTTTGGATAGGAAATATATCATAGTCTCTTCTGGTTCTTAGCCCTTCCACTCTGGACTAGAACTATAGCATTGTTTCCCTGGGTGCCCAGCTTGCTGAGTCACTCTGCAGGTCTTAGAATTTGTCTGCTTCCATAACTGTCTGAACCAATTCCTTATATGCACACACACACGCACATGCACACACACACACAATTCCTATAAATTGTGTATATAAGGTAGCCTATTGGTTCTCAAATGTAAATGTTGAAACTGTCTACCAACTTACTAAATACTGAAAACTATTATTTTAGTGATTATCACATTGGAATAAACTGAAAACCCTTCATAGTGCCTCTATTATCAATAGGAGTGGGGACTGGCCAATGAACAGCAGAAGGGAGAGAACTCTCAAAAGACAAACATTTAACAGCAACTTGCAGCTCTCCTTTATCTGATGTTGAATCACAGGGTAAATTCAACATACTCTTCTTAACAATTTTCCTCTGGAAACTTACTTATTTTTTCCCCATCCATCCATCTGTCCATTCAATTATCCATTTGTCTGTCCATCCACTGTCTGTTTACATGCCTATCCATTGTTTTCATTAACATTTCTCATTTTCATTAACTTATTCCACACTTACTGCATACGTTATCCATGCTGGGTGCTGATCTAAGCTCTGATGTATCAGAAAGAAAACACATGAAACCCACCCTAAAACATTCCTGTTCACTCAGAGAAACAGATTGGCAGAAGTGGAAAAATAGCAATAATTATCCCTCAGGAAAAATGATCCAGTAACTCCAAAGATACTGTTATCCAAACACATTATGGCAGAGATGCTTTCAGCAAGTTCAGAGAACAAAGAGAGAAGAGAAGAACCTAGAGAAAGAACCATGGCATAAGAATGATCCAACAAGTGCAAATGCTTGTCACCAGCGGCCACCTGCCCTCCATGTCCTGAACTGGCAAAGCAAAGGACACCAAGTTCAAGTTTGGTTCTGCCACTTCCAGGCTCAAGGTCAGCAGGAAAGACTTGCTCTGAATCAGTTTCCTCATCTGCAACAAGGGAACATAATCTCTACCTTACCACATTGTTATGCTGATTAAATTTGATAAAATAGCATATTGACTTCCTGTCCCAGGGCTGAAAGTCAATAGCTAGTCTATCTTAAAGCAAGACAAACGTTTCAATATTATTCTCTGAGTGTGTACGCCCAAATCTTGCCTGAAACACATTCCTCACTATTATTTTATTGACCTATTGCATCTTTATGAAAATGTGAAAGGTCACATTATTGTGATTTTTTTTTTTAAAGGACAGATTCTGTATTTTCATGCACAGGGCTTATAGCCCAACATAGTACTGGTACAAATCGATGGCTTTTTATGACTAATGACTCACGTCAAGTCAGAATATATTCACATGTGCACACCTTTCCCACTCAGATTCAATGCTTCAATTTATTAATCAACTTGCAGTGAGCCACTTACTAGAAGCCTTGTGTCTAATAACAAACTTTGTATCTTGCAGACTTGGGAATGCACAACCCATCACTGAAGGCTGAAACACTTCAGTTCCTTCTTAGTAACTGGGGGAGGCCGCCTCCCCAAATCCATTTCTGACAACTCAGGCATAGTTGATTAAATCACACATCTCTCCTCCCCCTTCCTGTCCAAGAAATGCAAGATGCTCAAACTGAAGAGATGTTGATTAAGATGGTGTTGGACAATTAATTATGCAACACGATAACCTCTGACCTGTGCCAGTTCTTTCTATTTTAATCAGCTGAGACTCCAAATTAGCAGATAATTACATTCTTGTGTTTTAATCAAGCCTTGGGCAGCAGGGAAAGATGGTAAAGTACAACTCAAGCAGAGACTTCATTTGGAGGTGATTTTTTTTAAACTAAGGGTTTGAAAAGGATAATTATTTCAATTATTTTACTTCTGTTACCTGGAGTTCTCTTCAAACAGAAGTTTTTGTGTTAAAGCATAATCTCGGAACTAAGATGTGTATTTGGGTATAAAAACTACCAAATGTGAATCAGAGGGCAGGACGTGGAGATTGAGTGTGGAGTCTGATCAATGAAAAATGTAAGATCTGCCAAATGCCTATCCCAAGGAGCCAACCCTACTCTTTTGAAGCACAAAATAAAAGAAAAGAGAGAATGGTTTAAAAATTTTCAGATCAGCAACCTAGCATAATATTGATGTACAGGGGGGGAAAAAGCCTAACACAAATATGTCAGTAATGGTATTATTATTAAGAGTAAAAATAAATCAATTAATAGTAAAATTTAGGGGGCTCACATGAAAATATTTAACCTGTGATATATCTACATTTTGAGTAGTATGGACTCATTTTAAAGAGACAAATAATGTAACATATCATACACAAAAATTTATGTTTTACTTAATCAAATCTTCTGGGGGGGAAGATAAGTAAAGCTCACGCACAAGATAATCACAGACAAGAAAATTCTTCACAGTCTTTGTATCTGCATAGTGAGGTCATAGACCTTTTTTTTTCCCCCTTTTGTTTTTAAGTACTGACAAAAGAATTTCTACTTCTTGTGGAATCTGTTTTAAAGTAATACTTCTAGACACTATCAAATGTACAGTTTTTCAAGGGAGATGATTATGCAAGTCTTCTGACCAAAGTAAAAATCACAGCACTATGAAAGCATAGACTTCACGTGGCAAACCCAGCCTGATAGACTGATTGCCAGTGAATGTCTGAAGATTTGTACTGAGAAAAAATGTGAGTATATGTCCCAACTGGGCAGGAAAGGACTCTGAGGGCAATGTTACTATCCGCCATAAAGAAGAAAACCAGTAGCTTTCTCCATGATATGTTTGCTGAGCATGTGGTGGTCGAGGGTAGTGGTCTAGAGTCACAAACACCAGCCTTGTCTTTAAACTAGGTAGGGGTTCGAATTTCTCAATATCCTTGCTACTTGAAGAGTTAATTATTGACACTGTCTAGGAGTCTGTTCGAAATGCAGAATTTCATGCTCTACCCCAGGTATATGAGTCAGAATTGGCATGTTAATAAGATCTCCAGGTGCTGTGTGGCCACCAGTGTTTGAGAGTCTCTGCCCCAAGCTAGTAGCTCATCATCTGTAAAAGGGTTTCATAACATTAACCTCCTAATGTGGTTTTCAGAAATGAATGTGATAATATAAGTTAAATAATAGTACATATTATATTATTATCACATTTCTCCAATATTTTCTGATAGCTCAGGTCTTTTATAAATACACTGGCATTCTGCCCAAAACATACAGGTTCACGGGCATCTGCCTTCTCAACTCAGAAGAGAACTAACTCAACCCCCTAACCCATTCATACCAACATCAAATCCACACAGGGAACACTGATGCGCCCAAGATCTGGAAGCCCCCAGAGTCATTAGGCAAAGATGCAATCAGTTAGGTTGATGAAGGAAGACTGGGGACTTAAATATTTGCAATCATTTGATCAGAACTGAAATATAAAAGTTCACCCACAGAAAATGCAAATCTCTGGAGTCCCAATTCCCCAAACATTTCGGTAAATTCAAGTTCTTATTCAAATGTACAAACTTCACCCCCACTCACTCCAGCCATGTTGAATCCCACGATTTATTTTTATTCACATCTGAAGCCATTTAAAGTATAGAATTCTTAGCATTTTTCAAATCAGGGCTTTCACAAAGAGAAATAATACAGGGCAGAAGTAAAGGGAGGTAGAGTCAGAACAACGTGTATTTAGCAGGTACTTCTTAATTTCGTCCACATGTATTTATCCTATATATATACAGTCTTCTGGGTGAAAAACAAATGTTCTCTCTCTTTTTCTTTTTTTAAAGATGAGCTTCCTGAGGATAAAGGGACCAGAGAAACTTAGAAAAGCATTCATGCAATTTTAGTGCATAAAGAATACTTAGAGCTGTTTTCGTCATGGAAAATCAGCAAGTGAGACAAAAATATACAATTTTAACACCTTTGTTTATTTTATTTCATTCAATCATCTAACAGTTTGTGCATGGACCCTCTTTTGCACCGCAAAAACCAAAGTGTAATACAACAGAGCTTTGCTGCCAAAACCCTTCTCATTTAGTGTCCTGTGTGACTCCTGTAAGTCAGAGCGGGGCACAGGGAGTGCTGCCAGCAAGTGACCCAGGGGCTGTGATCTACTCTCATAAAGGGTTCCTCTCCATGGGGCCCCTCGGTGGCTCAGTAGGTTAGCATCTGCCTTAGACTCAGGTCCTGATCCCAGGGTCCTGGGATTGAACCCCACGTCAGGCTCCCTGTCGGAAGGGATCCTGCTTCTCTCTCTCCTTCTCACTTATGCTCTCTGTCACTATTTTTCTCTCTCTCTCTCTCAAAAAAATAAATAAAATTAAAAAAAAAATGGTTCCTCTCCTGAAAGCTATCTGGCCTCCGAACCTTCATCAGTGCAAATGCACAAATAGTTTTGAGTGGCCATCCTGCGACACACCTTATTTTAAAGGAAACAGTGCAGGGACTCCTGGCTGGCTCAGTCGATGAAGAGTCTGATGGCAGCTCAGGTCATGATCTCGGGATCCTGGGGTGGAGCCCTGGGTCTGGCTGTCTGCTCAGTGAGGAGTCTGCTTGTCCTCACCCTATGCCCATCCCCTGCTTGTGCTCTGTCTCTAAATAAAATCTTTTTTTTAATTAAAAATAAAGAAGCAGTGCTTTCTGCAAAGACAAAGTGCCACCTATCAGAATGGGAAGCGTGGGAGGGAAACGCTGAGTTAATCAATAGACCTATATGCAACACAAACAGTGCTTTTATCAGAAGCGATCTCAGAGTACAGGGAACGAAGGAGCCAAGAATGCCCTTGGAAGAGAAAACTGTCATATGGGCAGCGTGAAGATAAAGATTTTAAACTTTCGTAAATTAACTAAAGCTTCAAGCGTATCCACTTGCTGAATTTTCTTCCTTCTTCAACTTATCATACAATATAGTCTCTTTCCTGCTCTGTGTTCAGCTGCTTTCATTTCCTTTTCATGCTGTTTTATGCAAGTGTCATTTTCCCCTCCCCAGTCAACACGGGGCGCTGACCTCATGCATTCTGAAGGGGAAGGGGCGGGAGGAGCAGCGGGAGATGAATTGCTGTCTGGCCATAATATCCTGGCTGAACGCACACCGTTAGGTAGACAGCCACATGTTTTGGTTGACAGAGGTGCCTGTGGCCCATGCGACAGGGATTAATGGGCATCTATTCTTGGCATCTTACCTTACTGAACCTGAGGTCACCTTTGTTGTTTGGAGATACTCCCCAAAGTCCCTCCCTGCCCTTGACAACACCAGTCTTTGCCTTTGGGGCCATTGATTCACCCTGACTGTCCTTCCTTTGAAGTGAAAAGTCAGAGGAAGGAGGGAGCTGTGATAAATACAGAAGAGTGCTACTTTCTGAAAAGCAGGCGACGTCATGCCCCCCGTCAAATACAAGCCCAGATCTTTATTGTGAAAACTACTGCTTTTGTATCCAGGATGCAAAACTTGCTCTGTTTCTCTGGTCATTTTTTTTTTCCTTCCCTGAGGAGGCGGAAGTGAAATAATCACTCGTGTGAATAAATGCATAGCTAATCAAACTGAGGAGTCTCTTAGTGGCATCTCTGTTACATTCCGGAAGGTATTTTGAGTCCACTGTGGCATGTCTCTGCTTTTGTTTCTCAGATCAAAACAATGGCTGTAAGATTCTCTACAGTACATTTGAAAGTTCATATCTTGTTTTCTAAAGGTATCCTCAAGCTAGCGAGAGACCACCTGTGGGAACTTAAATCACGTTATACCTTAAGTCCTCGGATCCTGCAAACCCACTGATGTTATCATGTCCTGCCTGTGCTCCTGTTTCAGGACTCTAATTCCTCTTATAAATCTCATTCCTGCCTTTGGCGACCTGGTAATGTGGCTCTGAATAATTGATAGTCATACCAACAAGGACATTTTCTCTTACAAACAAAAGAAGATCCGATCAAAATTGTCTTCTATAAAACAAAACATGGTTTATGGGCTCTCAATTATTGAGGCATGACCGAGTAGATTAGTTTGAGGCATGGCTGGATACAGGTGCGCTGTAGAAGTCATGTGGATCTTGTTTATATTCTCTGCTTTTGCGATGAATTGAATCGTGCCTCCTTCCCCAAATTCACATATTGAAGCCTTAACCTCCAACATAGCTCTAATTGGAAATAGGGTCCCCAAGGAGTTAATTAGGGCTAAAGAAGGTCGCAAGGACTAGATTCTTATCTGGTCAGGTGTCCTTCCAGGAAGAGGTAAAGAGAGTTTTCTCTCTCCATGTACAAATACAAAGGCCATGCATGTGAGGATGCAATGAGAAGGCAGCCATTTGCAAAACAAGAAAAGAGTCCTTACCAGAATTTGACTGGACTGGCACCCTGAACCAGTCCAGCCAAATTCTGGACCTCCAGAAAACACACACACACACACACACACACACACACACACACACACACACACACAAAACTTCTTAAAGCTTTTCACTATGTATTTACTCCTTGTGATAAGTTAAAGATATCGACAAATGAGTTGTACCACTCTCATTGAGAATGGAGTATAATTTCCATGTTCTTGAGCTTGGGTGGGTCTTAATGATGGTGCAGCCAATAGAGTGCCAGAGATGTGATGTTCTGGGATTTCTCAAGCTGGACCATAGGAAGTCTTATGGTTTTCTTCCAGTTTCTCCTGGAATACTTGTCTGGAGGAAGCAAGTCACCATGGAATGAGGAAATTATCTTGGTTTGAGAAAAACACGTGGATTTAGGGGTCTGGAGAGTGGAGAGGATTAGGTTAGATATAGTAAGCAATTGTCCGGTATTGTGTGGTTCTTAACAAATAATAATGGTAATATCTAATATTGATTGAGGGGTTCGATATGTCTTGGATATTGAATTACGTTATTTACACAAATTAAAAAATAAACAGATTAAAATATATATTATTGATTAAAATCTCTGAGATAAAATTATTATCGTACCCTCGTTCAAAGATAGAGAAACTGGGACTCAAATTTTAAATGACTGGATGAGAGTCATTCAGCTGTTAAATGGCAAATATAAGATTTGGCTGACTTAGGAGTCTTAATTCTCAACCACCGTACAACACTCTTTGATCTTTCCCAACTGCATTTTGTTGGTATATGACTGCCCACCATATTGGACTTAGTACCTAGTTCCACCTAATTCTATCTGAACAGGTGTTTTGCTGTTGTTATTATTATATGACATTATGTAATGGAAATACGTATCATCTGATCTAATCATAATGTTTTCTACCATTTAATGATCAGCTGCTATATTCTGTTTATTAAACTGGACATTGCTAAGCAAATACTTCATCTTATCCCGTGATACTCAGAGGCAGATTTTTAGTTTGCTCTGAAGAGAGGAGTTCATTGACTGGTGGACAATATGTGCAAGGCTGCATGGCTACGTGGTCAGCCATCACTCATGTCTTAAGGTCATGGTTCTGAAACACCACCTTTGGTTAATCTCAGCCTTGTCCTCTTTCATCACAGCTTGGAGTTGCTCAGGTTTCAGCAAGCCATGGGTGAACTAGAGCAATCCCTCCCCTGCCATTCTGCAAGGCTGGGCACTCAAAGAGCAGTGTTTCATTTGTTGAATTCATCAAAGATCTGCCATCATTCATAGCATGCATTGAGTTACTGGGGTCCTGGCCTTTAGTCTCCCAGTGCAGCCTTTCAGTTAAATTGAGCTGGGAATTTTCAGAAGAAGATAGAAGGCAGAAAAAAGGGGAGTTTAATGTCAGCTTGCTTCATTGCTCTAGCTCTGAACAGACAGATGTATCAGAACTTATTGTCACAATGTTCCTCTGGTCTGAGACTTCGAGAGCCCATGAGCTGGAAAGTGGGTTGACAGAGTAGAAATACACAGAAAACAATTTTAAAGCTATAGTAGAAAATCCCAATTTCTGTAGTCAAATCTTCCTTTGGGACTAACTTGACAAAGATTATTTATACACTGGTCTCCAATTCATACTTGGACATTATGCACAACAAATCTTTATCATATAGTGGAAGTTTGAAATTGCATTTTTATACTCAAAATTACATGAACAAAGGATATTTTGAGACAGTACTATTGACATAATACATAAAATACCAGAAATGTCTCCTTAGCTATGTTTTTGAATTGTGAATTCAGAAATTCTAGAACGCTTGCCAAAAAAATTATAGTGAGTTTATAATGCATTTGTACATAATATGTAAATATCTTTGTTTTATATATGTAGTCCATCTATGTACTTGTTAAATTATTCCTTATTCATATATTAGATTTTGATACTTAATAGGCAAACAAGGCATGAAAAAATGTAAAATCTGGTTCTAGCTTTATGGCTAACTCCATTCATACTTGATTCAAGTCCTGGCCCACTATTTACTAGTTTTGTGTTAGGAACAATTTCAGGGTAACTGAAGACTATAGGATTTACAACAGAATGTATAATTTTATTTTATTTTATTTTTTATTTACTTATTTTTTTAGAGAGAGTATTCATGCGAGTGTGGATGGGCAGGGCAAAGGGAGAGGGAGAGAGATAATCTTAAGCAGGCTCCATGCTCAGCGCAGAGCCTGATGTCAAGCTCCATCCCAGGACCCTGAGATCATGACCTGAGCCAAAAACCAAGAGTCAGATGCTCAGTTGAACGAGCGACCCAGGCATCCATGGATGTAGAATTTTAAATTAACTATTGACTCTTAGGTCTCAGTTTCCTGATCTGCGTGTGTCTATTTTTATAAATTAAATGTAATAATATCTACAGAATACTTAGCAGTCCTAAGCTGATCAATAAGTTACTTCAATAAACAGTAGCTATATTTGATCATTAAGACTCTCAAGAACTCTTACATCTGATCATTACGATCTGATGTACGTTTTAACAAATTATACAACAATATAAGAAGAGAGAACAAAGGATTCTTTAAAAATAAAAAAAAAATCCTACTCACTTATCAACATTCTGAGTGTTTAAAAGTCAAGTCATGGGACGCCTGGGTGGCTCAGTCAGTTAAGCGTCTGCCTTTTGCTCAGGTCGTGGTCTCAGGGTCCTGGGATTTAGCCCTGGATCGGGCTTTCTGCTCAGTGGCGAGTCTGCTTCTCTCCTTCCCACAGGGAGGCTCTCCCTCTGTGATTACTCTTGCTCTCGCTCTCTCAGATTAATAAAGTCGTAAAAAATTAATTAAGAAATTAAAATAAAAAAATAAGAGTCATGTCATGAAATGAATGAAGTAGGACCTTTGTTTGTATTTTAAAGACAGAAAACACAAACACACACAAAAAATTTACCAACTTGCTGAAGGTCAGTCCTGAGAGCTATTTGCTCTTTTTTGGTGAGAACTCTGCTTTAGAACTCAGTGGTGGTAGAACTGTGTTGAGTTCTAGAGACAAGATGGGGAACAGGTGGGTAAGAATGAACCTGGGGTTCAAGTTGGGGATGCACACTAGAGAGTTTTGGTTAATCATAGCAATTTCCACAGAAAGTGAGGATGGAAAGGAATGAATGAATCAGGGCAGCACTCACAACTTTATCTCATGTTTATTCCATGAACAGATGAGTACTTGGGTCATATGCTTAAATTTGAGAACTCTTTCTCACTTTAAGAAAGATATATACATGATGCTATTAAAAACAAAAACAAAAACAAACAAACAAAAAAAAACCTCTCCAGAACTCTCTCCTTCCCACCCACTCCATTTAATGGAAGTCTGAGCTCAACAACTGGTAACTTGTAACTCTAAATTAAGAAAATCAACTAAACATCAGTGATGATAAGTGACAGTTGACCCTTGGTCTGAGCATGGTGTTTTCCACAGGAGGTGGAAGGGATCATGGCAAGCTAGAACACTTATGTTCTGTCTAAGTTGGCAGCTCCATTGGACTTCTTCACTGTTGCCTGAGAGCATCTGCTACTCTCAACATGACTTTTTCCTAGAGAAGCCTAATCTCAGATTATCTGTATTGAATTTCCTAATTCTTAAATGTTGGAAAATGATTTTTTTTAAAGCTTTGCAGCCAATGAAATGGTGACATTTTCATTGCAATTTTGAAACCTCTGTGTAGGATGAATTATTCATCTTTTAAATTTTAGTTAGTAACAAGGTACATTCCAAAGACCAAGACCAGAAAAATAGATTCTGTTCTCTCAGTGCTTAGTAACATATTCAATACATTCTCACTGTCTGTGACCATGTTATGGTTGTCAAATCTGCTAATTTCAAGCTGGGTCAGGTATAGGAATTTGGTAAAGCTAATTGAACGTACTTATATGAAAGTCTTCATTGGGGCGCCTGTGGCTCAGTTGGTTAAGTGTCAATCTTCAGCTCCGGTCATGATTCCTGGACCCTGGGATCTAGTCCCACATCAGGCTCCCTGCTCAGGGGGGACTCTGTGATCTAGTCCCACATCAGGGTCCTTCAGCAGGAAGACTGCTTATACTTCTCCTGCTCTCCCTGCTTCCCTGCTTGTTGCTTTCTCTCTCTCTCTCTCTCTGTCACATAAAAAATAAAATAAAATAGTTTTCATTTACCAAGAACCTCTATATTCAGAATCTTGAGTGTTTCTGTTTTTAAATTGTACTTAGAAAGATAGGGAATTTGTTCTTTCCACATGGAAAAAAAAAGAGACACAGCTATTTTTTTTTAAAGATTTTATTTACTTTTTTGATGGAGAGGAGTGTGCTAATTGGGGGAGACAAACAAGAAGAGGGACAGGAGACTCCCCACTGAGCTTGATCCCAGGATCCTGAGATCAGGACCTGAGCCAAAGTCAGGCATTTAACTGACTGAGCCACCCAGGAGCCCCAGGCACAGCTACTCTTTATCTATATAGAGTTGAAACTCTTCTGTGTATTGTTCAAATCCCTTTATAAGCTGTACCCTATCTACCCCCACAGTTACGTTTGCCTATCTGCATATATCCTATACTCTAGTGACTTTATTCACTTGGACTTCTAAGAGCATACATGCTTTTCTTATCTTTGGGGTTGCAAACACTCATTTCTCTTCTTGAAATGTCCTAGACTCTTTGTACAGCTGGAACAACATCTCCTGATTCAAAGTCTCAGCAGCTTCTTCTCTGTCAAACCTTATTGATCTCTGTTCCCCTGAGCACAGCTGATCAATACATTTGTGTGATCCTGGAGTCATACAGCTGGTCACACCAAAGTTTTTTGTTTTTTTTTTTTTTTTTTTAATTTTTTTTTCCATTTTATTTATTTTTTCAGCGTAACAGTATTCATTCTTTTTGCACAACACCCAGTGCTCCATGCAAAACGTGCCCTCCCCATTACCCACCACCTGTTCCCCCAACCTCCCACCCCTGACCCTTCAAAACCCTCAGGTTGTTTTTCAGAGTCCATAGTCTCTTATAGTTCGCCTCCCCTCCCCAATGTCCATAGCCCGCTCCCCTTCTCCCAATCCCACCTCCCCCCAGCAACCCCCAGTTTGTTTTGTGAGATTAAGAGTCATTTATGGTTTGTCTCCCTCCCAATCCCATCTTGTTTCATTTATTCACACCAAAGTTTTTATTCACCCTCCTTTGCAATCATTGTTTTTAAATATATGTCATCCTAACTCGTCTGCAAGTTCCTCTAAAACTAAAGCTCTATCCTTACATATGATTATATATATTCTTATGTATCCTTTATATAATGTGGGAATCCCCAGGGAAGCAGTTTGCCCAACATTTAATTTAATAGATGTTCTACTTGATAATTAAATGAAAGATTAAGTGTTCTCATATATATATTTATACATATATATATTTTAGGTATAAAATACATATATACATATGTATTTTAAGTATAAAATACATATCCCTTCTGTGGCTTCTAATTAACATTTTGTAATTGTCATAAAAGAGAGTTTAAAAATTTCAATCGAGCCAATTGGTGATGCAAAATCAAGCTAGACCCCTTGTGTCATTTGCTTCATCAGTACCAATTAAGATGAAGTACCCAGACTTGGCTGGAATAAAAATTGAAGTTGATGATAAACACTGTGGAGGGTGAGTAGACTGTGTCCTTCCCATACTAAATAAAGACTGCATATTTAGGGACCAGATCACCACAGTGTTGAAAATCAACTCCATCCGTTCTGCTTGGCAGTCCCTGTCAATATTCATGATGAACTCTAAATTATGTTATTATCTCAAATTTGTCTCTTTCCAAAGATTCCTGAATAACCATGCCAACCAGTGTTTCCTGAGGGTGCTGGAGTGGGGAGGGAAAGAAAAGAGTAGTTGGTAACACTGAGGACCTGGGTCAATACCTTTTTCGCATATCTGAAGCAGAATGAGACAAACACAATAGCACAGAATTGCTCATTTATGGAACATATATTATGTGGATATTCTCGAGCAGGAATTGAGCTGAGTGGTGGAATTACAAGATGATAGGAACACCATTCCTCTCCTTAGAAGCTCACAGTCTAGTGGGCAAGGCAGACACATAACCTGAGACTAAAAATGCAGAGTGGGAGGATGAAAGAAAGCACAGGCTGCTATAAAAGCAAGAAGGTTAATTTGCCTAATTAAACAGCAAGCTGAGATTTAAACCCATGGCTGTCTGGCTGATGAGGGGCAAGAGCAAAAACTCATACTCATGAGTCACACTCATGATTCATTCAGTGCCAGCTCACACCCTATATCGTCTCTTGTTATTTTCATAACAATTTACTTTTCTCCTTCTTGCACAAAATATTATCAAATCTGTTAAAAAGAGAGCATGCAATCTACCATGAATCCAATCTAATATCCAACAATTAGGGACCCACCTTTCTGAAGGAGTAATGATTTGAAACATGGATACTGTGGCAAGATATTTATCCTCTCAGGGATGGGTTTTTTGTCAGGGCTGCAGAATGCAGATATAGATAAAAACCTGACCAGAGATAGACTGTCAAGGTTGGAGACGGGAGAGCTTGATCAGAGAAAGGCAATTAGTGCCAAAAAGAACTTGCAACTGTCACTCTTTTAAAATGAGATTATAAAATAGGAAGGATGGAATCATTTCCCCTAGTGCTTTTCCTTTTAAATGCCTGCTGGCTTTCACTTTCAAACCCTGAAATTCCTACAACTGAGAAAATAATGTTTCATTATCTCACCTCTTTATTTTTCCCCTTCCCTCTAGTCTCCACCGTAGAGTGGTACACAGGATTGCTTTGTCCAGAACCCATTGTATCTGTAAGAGCTCACACTTGAATTTCCTGGTATTCAGAAAAGGGCTGGTTATTCACTTGATAGCAGTACAGCAATATAAAGAAGAAGGCAGAGCATTGGATACAAAAAAATAAAAATAAAAAAAAATGGAGTTTAGACAGTGCTCAGTATCGTGTAAGTTTCTGATTCTGTTTGGGTTGTGGAGTACCAAAGCTAGGCTACCAGAAAGATTACAAAAACAATTGAAATTAGGAAGAAGTTTTGTAAATAGGTAGAGACTCAAATGAAAGGGAAAGAAATATGAAAAGAAAAGGGGGGAAAAAAGGGCCTCACCAGCACTGGATTTTCACTCACTGGGAACGGTGGTTCATCGGTTCCATTGGCTCCCACCCATCCATAGTGCACTAACTCAACATGGCGGGTCACTGGTGCTCACTTCTCCACACACTTCATCCCCACTCAGGCAAGACCTGCTCCACATCCTGGGACAACTTCTCTTCACCTTCAGTACAATCCCAGATGCCGGAGCCCCTGAGAATCCTGTCCATCCCTCAACAGGACAAGGATCCCCACGGCCCTCCCCTGTGCTAGCTGTATGCTCTGCTTCTTTCTCTTTTGTATTTATTGCATTTATCAGAATGCAACCTCCTCTTTGCTTCCCTCCTACAACCTGACTGAAAATTAGGGCAGAATCTATGCCTTTGTGTTCCATGAAACTCCACTCAGAACTTTCCGCGGGTCAAACCCCAAGTATTCAGCTATGGAGCTGCAATTGCCCAAGAGAAGGCATGTCACAGGAGCAGTTACTTCTCTAGCACACCCCTCTGGGCCTGTTGATTGTTAAGAGTAGGATGAAAGATATCAAAAGCAGTTTAAAACAAGATCTCAAACAAGCTTGACCAAGTACCCTGTACAAGCCCCCAGCACCTCCAGCCCAAGCTCAGATTTTTACTCTAAGCTTGCTGGCCTGATGTGGAAAACCTAAAAGCATGTCTTAATACAGCCATGGGAAAACATCATCGTTAATTAAAGAGCTTGTTCTCTCCCTTCAACACTCCTCTCTTTCTTTCTGTGTGTGTGTGGTCGGGGGGAAGGTTTCCTTCTTTGAAACAAGGCTTTTGGATCCTTGATTCCTTCAGTAGTTATTTGTGTGACAGTTGGCAAATTTTGTAATCTACCTATGCCTTCATTCTTGATATGCCAAATGGAAATAATAGCTGTCCATACCAGCTACGCTCTGCCCTCACCCACATCCTGCTTCCAAGAACCTGGCCAACCAGTTTGGTCTAAATGATGGTTCTATAGTCTGACAGTTTATTACTTTAAGGTTAAGAATAGCAGATCTTTGGCAACTAACAAATTATGAATAAATTTTATAAAGAAAATTAGAAAAAAATACTAACCACATTAAAAATATAAAAATAGCTATCCATTAATTTCATAACCATCTATGGTAAATCAATAAAAAGTTTGTGAGACATTGTCTTGGTAATGAAAGATTTTTACCCTCACTGAATCCAGCTAGCATTTTTGGAGAAAAGATGTTTTTTCTTATAGTATCTCTTACCCTGGGACTTGTTGCCAGGCATTCAGACAACACAGGGAGTGGAGAAGATTGTGGAAAAGATTTGCAATAGAATTATGCAATTTAGAGATTAATGTAATTTCTCTCTCTACCACTGAGTCATTATTAAGTTGGAGGGCTGAGAGTAAGGCAAATGATTTTATTTTAAAATCAGTTACAGGTCACATTTTGATCTGGTTAATTTTATAGGATTGTATCATAAAGGAAAATAAATTAGAAGAGGAAAAAATGAATATACTCAAAACCTTTATTGTTCTTCTATTTTATTGAAAATCAAAATGATAAAATGCCCACCAGTAGTAAAGAAATGTTTAAGTAAGTGCTGGTTTTTCAACTGGATGAAAGATTATGCAGCCCCTAGAATTGTTATTATGGTTATGGAACATATTGCTTATAGAACTCTAGAGGTTAAACCCTGCCTATTAACAAGACTTACTAGGAAAGAATGTTACTATACGTGTGTCCAGGTATACATGTTCTAGGTCTATAAGAATATATGTAACACATGTATTCTGCACACTGGGCCTGTTAAAGAGGGAGTGAGAAGAGGACGACGAGAAGCTCTTGGATGGAAGGGCAGTTCTAGGGGCTGATAGGACGCAGAAGTAAAAAATGGAGTTGAATCCAGTACACCCATGTTCAACATATGCTGTGACCCTCCTAGACCATTTGATCATCTTCAAGAATTAGAAGGGTTGGGGCTTTCTCCAAGTATTTTACTGCTGCATTTCCAGCAACTTTGTGGTGTCTGAAAAGTCAGAGGATCTTCATGAATAAAAGCATTTTTGAATGGGAAATAGACACATAAATAATTATAATAGATGAGAAAAAATGTGCTGCATATAGTCTTATTCAGCATATTTCCTCCGGGGCTATTTCTCAAAGTAAGATCCATGGATCATATATACTGGACTCATTTGGGATCAGTTATATGGGTTTTTTGGGTTTTTTGTTTTGTTTTATTTTGTTTTTGTTTTTGGTGTGTGTGTGTGTGTGTGTGTGTGTGTGTGTGTGTGTGTATGTGTGTGTGTGTGTGTGTGTGTTTATGTAGTTAAATGAGCCCCAACAAAAACTACTATATTGTCATTTTTTGGAATGAATGTTTTCAAATTATATTTTTAAACTATTTTTATTGGGGATTCTTTTTTGGGGGGATTCTTAAAAACAGAAAATTTAAGAACTACTTCAATAGCAGCTCAACATGGGTTAGTTCAAAATAACCATGCTCATACTCTAGGGAAAAAAAAAAAGGTTTCTTGCCTTCAGCCCTATCTCTATTTTGGTTCAAATTATTCCTTGTTGTGGGGACCTTCTTGTGCATTATTGAAGAATTAGCGCATCCCTGATATCTATCAGCAGATTCCATACGCAGGCTCTCAGCTGTGACACCAAAAATGTCTCCAGACTACCAAATATTTCAGAGGGGGCAAAATCACTCCTGTTGAGAACCACCGCTTGAAAAGGAGAAATGTGTGGTCATTATGCAGTTATTTTAAACTCTCCGTATACATTAAGGCAAACACATATGAAGCTATTTGCTAGTTCTCATTTCTTTTCACTTAGAAGCAAATTAAAAACCGTTTAATCTCTCATATGTTGAAGTCCTAACCCCACGACCTCAGAATGTAACTGTATTTGGAGACAGGGTCTTTAAAAAGGTAATTACATTAAAACAAGGTCTTTGGGGTGGACCATGATTCAATGGCCAGCGTCTTCATAAGAGAGGAAATTAGAGCACAGACACACAGACATAAGACCAAGTGAAAACACAGCTAGAAGACAGCCATGCACAAGCCAAGGAGAAAGACCTCAGGTGAAACCAATCCTGACGACACCTTCATCTCAGACTTCTAGTCTTCAGAATTGTGAGAAAATACATTTCTGTTTAAGCTTCTCCCCACTCACCACCATAGGTGGTGCTTTGTTATGGCGGTCCAAGCAAACCAAAACAGCTCTGTAATGCTCTTCTTCCTTTTGATGCACCGATGGCTCCTCCCAAGCACAATCTTAGAAGAGCTGGTGTCAGGGAGCCTGAGGGGGGGCTCAGTGGGTTAAGCCTCTGCCTTTGGCTCAGGTCATGATCTCAGGGTCCTGGGATCAAGCCCCGCATTGGGCTCTCTGTTCAGTGAGGAGTCTGCTTCCCGCTCACTCTCTGCCTTTCTGCCTGCTTGTGATCGCTCTCTCTCTGTCAAATAAATAAATAAAATCTTTTAAAAAATAAAAAAAGACCCACTCTTCACTTAAAAAAAAAAAGAAGAAGAGCTGGTGTTGTTCTCAGGTGTTTGTCCGTCTTTTCATACCTGGTGCCTGTGCTCCTATCTTTTTTATCTGTACAACCAAAGCCTGTACTTACTTCAAGGATATTATCTTCCCTGATATTTCCCTTAATTTACCAATTTTGTGAATGATTTCTGCTTAGAACTTCTACAGACATACGTTTGTCTATCTCTTATGAAAAGATGAAAGACAATTATAATCTTACATGCTGTTTTTCCAACATGGCAGTTTGATGTAGATGTATAGAGAAAGGACCAGAGAAAGGAGTCAAAGAGTTCTAGTTTCAAATATTGCCTCTTCCAATTACTTCCTTAGGACATTGGACATGTGTATTGATTTCTGAGAGACAGAGGTTTGGAATCTTTTAAATGGGGATACTATTCTCCCTTTTTTGCTTGGCATCAGAAAAAAATGGAGTTATGCTGAAATATGGTCCTTGTCCTGCTCTGCTTGCCAAATGCCACACAAGTGTTCTTAGGTAGAAAACTTATCTTATATCCGGAATCCAGGTTAAAGGCAGTCTGTAAAATGTCATTGTCAATCTTTTAACTTCCACAGCTATAAGGAGCTGAGGTGAAGGTGAAAGCAAGCAATGCACCAGACCCAAAATACTAGCTCCTTCTCTCTCAGGACACGAGTAAAACAGATTAGCACAGACCTACCTATAACAGTTTCTCAAAAATTATTTGTCTGTGTTGAAGAACGTGAGCTAGTAACTAACATAAAATTCAAAAAACAAAACAAAACAAACACTATACATTATACTTCCTCAAGGGAGAACAAAAATTAAAGAGGTTAAGTGTTACAATACCATAACTAAGATGAGAATAAGTGATAAGATTCTTTAGGAAAGGAACACTTAATTAATATCTGTAGTAACCAGAAAGATCAGACTCACAAGTCATCTCTGAATTCATGGATTTTTGTCTTTTATTCAATAATTTATTCTTTCATTTACCCATAATTTAAAATACTTTCTTCCTAAGACATAATCATGATACGAAGAGCACTTCTCTTTTGTCAACCTCTTCTTTTATGATGGTGGGACCAGGTTCATTCATATGTTCTCCGAAATACATCTACTAAGGCAACAAAGTAGCTGTTATTTTCTTGCTTGTACAGAATGCAAAAGCAGAGGCTTAGAGTAGTCCATGTTTTTATCCTACCTGTATCTCTTGAGTCCTTATCATGCATGAAGCAGTGATCCTGGGGACTCAGGAGTACCTGCCCTTACGTCACCAACAGTCTAGGGGCAGATACAATCAAGAGAGCGTACCAGCAATCACAGGAGACTGAGGCCAGGAATGAGGATGTGGAGCCTCATCCAGCAAACATCACAGTGGAGGGGGAGGAGTATTTTCACCAGTGAAATATATCCAATTTCCATCCTCTAGCTAGAAGCTTCACTGAATCCTTGATTAAAGATACTGTGATTTCATTAGTCAGATCACTCTAAATAGGGCCTATAGCACTTCCCAATTAATAGATCAGCAGTAATCAGCAGCTAATTATCCCCTTGACTGCGGTTGATTTCCCCTCAAGTTTGGGAGTATGCAGTGTGCGGGAGTGGGTTCAACAGCAGCACACTCACACCACCATGGGGGTCTGAGCCCAAGGGACCACAACCCACAGTAAAGGTAGCTGCAAAAGGAGTAAGAAAGAGCTGGGGCTGGGTGGCCTGAGGGCCAAACAGATGCAGGAGGGAGTGAAGGATAGTCATGGAGACAGAGTTGGACTGCATCCTAGAGGTGATGGCATCCAATATCCTCACTGGAGAACACCGAGGCTGATTAACTCAGACATACACCTAACACTAGCCAGGCCCTTGGACGTTTGAGGCTCTTCAGAAAATTACGGTCACGCATAACTTGATCCTAGCTTCACTACTTACTAATTGTGTGATCCCAGGCAGGTTATAACATTTCCTTTGTATCACATCCCTTATCTATAAAATGAAAACAAATGTAAATAAATACTTCATAGAGCTGTTGTAATGGGGATATGATTTAAAAATATAAAGCCCTGAGAACAGTGCTTGGCAAATTATGAGTGTTTAATGCTAATTACATGTTAATTGTTTTACATTATTATTATTATTATTACCACTCTAATTTTACTGCTCTAACTACAGTTACTGCTATGTCTTATCATTACTACTTTCAAGTGTAATATACATTCACTCAATAATTATTTACTGAATCCATCTTCTAAGACAGTCTAGGAGCTAGTCATCCCTTCTGATAACTCCCAACCTATTAAGATAGGAACACAGATAAAATCCTGTTTTTTTCCCCCCAAAATGCACAATATTACTTACAAAGTTATTTATGAGCAGAAGACTGAAGCTGACATAGGGGAGGACTGGAAAAGTCACTTATAAAAACTTCATAGTCAACTTGCCCGAGGTGATTACAGAAATATTAAGAATTGCGGAAATATTAAGCAGCGACGGTAAATGTGAACACAGGACGGCTACCATCTGGATCCATTTTCATGACTGCTGAACTCCAGAGTCTCTCAATCTTTGATGATTTAACTTTATTGGAATTTGAAGATAAGTATATTACAACAATCACAGGGATGGCAGGATCAGAAATCAACTCACCTCAGGGGTGCCTGTGTGGCTCAGCAGGTTAAGTGTCTGTCTTAGGCTTAGGTGTGATCCCAGCATCCTGGGATGGATTGAGCCTACTGTCAGTCTCCCTGCTCAGTGGGAAGTCTGCTACTCCCTTTCCCTCTGCCCCTCCCCCGACTCCTGCTCATGCCTGTGTACTCTCTCTCTCTCTCTCAAATAAATAAAATCTTAAAAAAAAATCAACTTACGTCAGTGTGTCTCTTCATTCAAAATCAGAATTTAATTTCTCCAAAAAAATGTTTTTATCGACCTTGCGCTGTATCGTTCTGAACCAGATTACAATTCATGAAATGCAGGCTCATTTAAAATGGCATGATTAACAAATTGTTTAACAAATGTTAAAGGAAGGTATAGATACTTAAAAATTCTTAATCAACCTTTGGGAATGTAGCATCATAAGCTATGCAAATTAATTGAATCAATGTAAGTGAGGAAATTAGAGAGACACCTTGCCATTTAGATTTATATATAACATCCATTTATATAGCTACTACTATATGCCAGTCAATGTACCACACTCTCAAGATTAGTTGTCCCAGTGAACTGATGAAGTACATAATATTGCCCTTATTGTGCTGATTAAAGAAATCTGCTCGGAAGAGTTAGTAATCTGCTTAAAGTCACAAAGAAGGGAAATAGCTGACCCAGAATCAAAACTACGAATATATGGTTCTAGATTTGATGATTGTCATTCTACTTCACTTACAAGTTTTCAGCGTAAAATAATTGGAGCAGATCCTGGTGGAGAAAGGAGCCCGAGGGATCCTGACTTGTGTTTGTGGAACAGGCAGCTGGCAGCAACACTGGCAGTCGTTCATATAACGTTCTGTCTCAGCAGATTCTGCAAGTCCAGCCGTCATTTACGGTTATTTCTTACACTGGCAGTCGTTCATATAACGTCCTGTCTCAGTAGATTCTGCAAGTCCAGCCGTCATTTATGATTATTTCTTACACCTGCAGTGGTATAACTACTAGTACTTTTAAGTACTCTAATAGTACTAGACCATGAAGAAAGGTATTTTGATTTCTGGTCTGGCATTCATAGAATTGAGATTCAGCTAGTGAACATACACTGCATATCTATGAAATGCTGGCATGAACAATACAGAGACTTGTCCGTGCGTGGCTTCATTCTGGCCACATAACAACCTTGCAATGATATGAATGGTGTTGACTCTACAGCCAGATTGCTGAGTGTTCAAGATTCCAGGGTCTCTCTATGTCTCTGTCTCTCTCTCTCTCTCTGTCTGTCTCTCTCTGTCCCTCAGTATCTCTGTCTCTCTCTCTATTTTTTCTCTTTTATTTTAATTTTTTTTTAACTAAATTAATCTTGGAAGTCTACCCCAAGGACCTGCCTCAACATGAAGTCAACTGAGAAGAAATCACAGCAAGAAATAGAAAGAGAAGGAAGAGAGAAAGAAGTGAGAAGGAAGTGAGAAGGAAGTGAGCACTGATGATTTTGCCTGTGTTGCTGTACTCAGTTGTCTGTTTCTGGACATTGCTGAGTGTCTTGAACTACTACTTTTTTTCCATCTGGAAGCCTGTAATGGGAGTTGCCTAAATCTGATGCTCTACCACTGTTCTACCGGGATGCATCAATGACTTGGAAACACATCCGTGGATGGATAGTGGGGAGTGACTGGGTGTGTTAGGGGTGGATATATTTGTCTGTATCTTAAAGCAGAGTCAGAAAGGATTTGTAGGAACCTGATCCCATTTCCTCCTAGCCCTCCTTTCCCTCCCCCTATGCATACAAACACCAGCAGCCCTAAATACCAGCTCTGCCTAAGGGTATCTGGGTATATTTATCTCCTGCTCCTAGTAAAAGCCTAGTCATGTCTGATGGTCTCTGACCAAAAGAACTCTGGGACCTTTAGTATGGTGTACCTCTTCCCAGGCTTGTGAGGAAAACAGAACAGATTGCTTCAGGGGAGGCAGGCTCCCTGCTGAGCAGACAGCCGGATGTAGGGCTTGATCCCAGGACCCTGAGATCATGACCTGAGCCAAAGGCAGAGTCTTAACCCACAGAGTCACCCAAGTACCCCATGATACACTAGACTTTTTGCTGTCTCTATCACCAGATCAGTCAGTGCAGGATTTTCCTTCAGTCCTATTTGATGAATCTGTTCTGGGACTAGAACATAGGACTCATTTCTGATCACCGCTGTGCCGATTGCCTATGCTGTTTCCTTTGAAAGAAGGCTTGGAGGAAAAGATGATCAGAAAATGACTTCAAGAGTGTGACACATTGAAAGAAGACCCTCAGAGGGCTGTAGCACTTGTCATGAGAGGCCATAGTTGTTGACACGCTTAAATTCTTTTGGGGGAAGTTCTGACACCAGTTTGTTTCACTCAGGTGACACTGCCTGTCAGCACCTGTGACAGCAGCCTAAGAACAGAAGGTCCTCTGCTCAGGGACAGCTGCAGCACTGAGAACTGAGCGCAGGGGGGATGTCATCTGCTGCTGACACCCTTCCTGGTGGCAGGAAGACCCGGAGCTGCCTTGGGCCTCTCAGTCAGTACCCAGAGTCTTTTCCTTCATGTCAGTTTCCAGCCTGACCTCAGATTAAGTGATGTGTCAGGATGAACCTCATGAGCGTAGTGGCTAAAATCAACCAAATGCTGTGGAACCCTTCTCGGTGGAACCAAAGGTCCTGGCACCAAAGGGGCAGATGCGCCTGAAGCCAATCACCCAGACGACTGCTCTAGGGCTGGATGAAGAGCCGTGCTCTGACAGCTTTCTAGCAGTGTCTGTACTCATTCACAAAGGACTTCCACATACGTTATCCTATTTATTCCTCAGAATAACCCTGTGAGATAAGAAAAATAGGTACCATTATTACCAATTGATAAATAAGTCCACTGAGATTGAGGAATGAATGGTTTGCCCGAGACTGAATAGCTAGCCATCGATTAACAGTGGTGCAAACATGTAGCCTTCTTGCCGTTAGGTCCACAGTGATGTAGATTTGCCAAAGATAGGGCAAAAGCAATGACTGAAAGAGGCTTACTGAGGTCAAGCTTCAAAGGCTGTATGATGTTCTATCTGGCTCCCATGGCCACCACCCCTATCTTCAGAATCCCTCTCATTTCTCACATGGTTGGACTCACACTCATCAAACACAATATAAAAAACACTCAGCTTAATATTTATGCATAGTTCCTGTTTTTATTCAGTCCTCACAACAGTTCTATGAATTGATTCCTATCGTCCATATTTGCCAAATGAGGCAACTGACTTTAGAAATACCTGACAAGATCACACATAGGAAATTTTAGAACCCGGACTTGAACCCTTATATTTTTATACTATTCAGGCTGGTCTCTATGCCAGTATTTCTGAAACCTGATATGCAAATACAGTCTTAGGGTTTCAAAAGTTGTAATGTTCAGTAAAACAAAAACTTTTTTTTGGGGGGGGGAAACATAGGAGATATTCTGGACCACTTATTTAATGACCTAAATAAATGAATGCTGATGCATACTTTGGGGACCATCTTTTGAGTTTGTGTTTCTAGGCTTGTGAGAAATCAAGAACATTCTATGTGACTGATTATTCTTCCGTGTAACCTTTCTTAAACCGGGAATGCATGCGTTGTTGGATAGCGCTCTACCCATTCCTCTAAATTCAGTTCATATCAATTTGGTTTAAATCAACACAAATATGCTTTGCAGGACTAGATGCAAGGTTTTGGGATAATACTATACAAACAAGAGATGGTCAGACTTTTTCCAGGTCTCAGAGACCACCTCCATAGTCTGAGTGTGGAGAGCCATGACATAGGATAATCCAGGTAAGACTTCTCCTTTCATAGCAGAATGTCAAATCTGTCTCTGGTCACGCTCCGTCTAAAGAGTTTGATGCTCTCTAAAATCATTGCCATCATAACAAATATAAGCATATTCGTTATAGTTGCTGGCACAGAGTAAGCCAGACAAAAAGAATTATACTGTAATTCTATTTATATATTTTATTTATCTATATCTATATATATATCTATATCTATATTTATCTATATCTATACCTATTTATTCTATTTATATAAAATTCTAGAATAGCCAAACAAATCTATAGTGACGAATAGCAGGAAAGTGGTTAAGAGGGGATCCAGGGAGGGGTTGGAAGGAGAGAGAATTTGGAGACGTAAGGAGATTTGGTGGGTGATGGGGTTGTTCATAATCTTAATTGTGATGATGGATTCATGTGTATATACATATGTCAAAACTTATCCCATTGTTCATTTTCAATAGAATATGTTTGGTTTACTGTATGTAAATTATACCTCAACAACATTGTTTAAAAATAAATTACTGGTAATGATTTTTGATATTTGATAATGACATATAAGCAATTTAAACTTCTAGCCTACTATATTTGGATTAAATGGATTAGAAAAGAAAGAAAAGTGTATGTCCCTCACTGACCTCTTGAATTCCAGGTGATAATCATTGAGGACTGTGTTTCCAAGGTGATGGACTCTTTCCTATTGCCATCCAAGCATTAACCAGGCCCAGACCTGCTTAGTGTCTGAGATCAGAGGAGATCTGACATGTTCAGAATAGTATGTCTGGAGACAGATTCTTTTCTATCTCTGATGCTCAATTTTTCTTAGCAGAGGTTGGGCAGATTAAACCATTTGCTTCAGATTTTTCCAACTTCATTATAAGGTTTTTCTTATCCCAACATTTTTTTCCAGTTTAAATGGTAAACAACTCTTATATTCATGTATATAGCTAAATATTCCTTATATATCGATTATACCTCAATGAAAACATTCCTACCTATAATTTATATTATGTATATTTATATACATAATATTCCTACCTATAATTTATATTATGTATGTGTGTGTGTATGTGGTATATATATATATATATATATTATTTTTTAAGATTTATTTATTTATTTGAGGGGAAGAGGGGCAGAAAGCAAGGGAGAGAGGCTTAAACAGACTCAACATTAAGCAAAGAGACAAACATGAGGCTTGATCTCATGACCCTGAGATCAAAACCTGAGCCAAAACTAAGAGTCAGATGCTTAACTGACTGAGCTACCCAGGTGGCCCTGTTTATATATTTGTATAGACTTATATATATTAAATAGTACTTGTTCATATACACATTGCCTTATTTATTATATATAATTTATATTATACATAATAAAATATATTATATATGTATAATTATATATTAATTTCATAATGTATGGAATTATATAACATAATTGTATATAAATAAATATAAATCTATAGTATACATCCATATAATTAATATATGATATAATAAAAATATTTCTTTGATTGACAAGAAAATGTCTTTATGGAAAAGCAGTCAAATTCCATGATGGGAATTTTTTGAGACAGGAGTAATCCAAAACATGCCTTCAAGATTTCCAAATTCAGAAAAGACAAAGTAATATCTAATTAAATATTTAATGAGTAGCAAAAATGTGAAGATAGCTTCAATGTACAAAGCAGAGATAATATACCGAATTATGACACATGAACTTGATAGACTTTCCTGCAGCCACTGAAATTATAATTATGAAGACAATGAAGCCAAATGAAATGCTTATAATAGTCAGTGACAAAAGCAGAATGCAAAATCATACCCGTGCTAAAATTAGGTTTTGCACAGAAGATATTTATGAAGTTTTTCACTCAGTCTCAAGCATTGTCATAGGTCCTGGAGTTACAGAGATACATAAAGAACTTCCCTTAGTTTTAAGGAGCTCACTCTAGTTGGAGAGACTGACACAAGTACAACAACCTGTGAGACCCCCTGTAATAACTAGATAGAGTGTAGATGTAGGCCATAAGAAGGAGTAGTAAAATCCATTCAGTGAACTAGAAAACTTCCCAGAAAAATAGATATCTGCATATGTCCACTGGTTGGAAGGCAGCAGTATCTGAGAGGAAAATCCCCTTGGTACGTCTGAGACAGATGAAGAGGTCAAACCAAGTGTCTTCTTAGCAGTGACAACCAGTAGGTATATCTCAGATGGCCCGGTTCTCTCTCCGCTGCTCCAACTCCCACTTATTCACATCCTGAGCCTACAAATCTTTCCCTGGGAGTAATCTTTCCCTGCCCCCATACTACAGCCTTAAGGGCCACCTCTGACACTGTCATAATGGATTATTCCAAGCTTCCACAAATCTTGGCTTGCTTACAATATCTTTCCTGTGCGATGCTGTCGACTTTAATGTGTAACCAGCAGAACCGTCCATCCAGATTCATCTAGGACATTACACCCGGGGAAATAAAAGTCCAATCCAGAGAGTGTATGGTGAAGGTGTCAGTGAATTACCATTCATGAGCCAAATCTGAGCTGCTGAAAATTTTGGTATCACCTGCAAACTAAGAATGGCCTTTACCAAGTACACTTGTGATGAACACCAGCTGTTGTATGGAAGTATCAAATCACTATATTGCACATGTGAAACTAAGATTATGATGTATGTTAATTAAATGGAATCTAAATAAAAACTAAAAAATAAAGAATATCCTTCACCATTATGAATGATTGCAAAAATTGAAGGAAGAAAATATTTCATGACGTGCAATAATTACATAGACCACTTTTTTAGTATCCATAAATAAATTTCTATTGGAACACATCCATTTCACTCTTTTAAAAATTTTTATTGTGATATAACTGAAATGTAACATTGTTCAAGTTGTACAACTTGTTGGTTTGATACATTTTTATATTGCAATATGATTGTCACTATAGCTTTAACACCTCTATCATTTCACTTAATTATCATTTCTTTTTTTACAGTGAGAATAAGTAAGATCTAGTCTCTTAGCAACTTTGAAGTTTATAATTCGGTATTGTTAACTATAATCACTATGCTGTGCATTAGATCTCCAGAACTTATTTACCTACTAGTTGCAAGTTTTTCCCTTAATCAACATTTTATATATAGTTTCAGGCTGCTTCTGTGATGCCAAGGCAGAAGTGAGTTGTTGTGACAGAGACCCTATGACCTGCAAAGTTTAAAATATCTGGCCTGTATTTGCAAGGAAAGTTGCTGATCTTTGGAATAGAGAAGTCTGAACAGTGTTTTTGCCATTTATTGTATTATTAACTATATTTAATTTAAATAAACCCTTTCAGTGGCAATGAGAATAAAAGTTAAAAAAAATCAAGTGCCACATTTATGTTTCTCAGTGAAGTAGAAGATGAGTATGAGACTTACACAAAATATTTGATGGTGTTTACCTTCCATCCTGGGAGTCAGCTGTAATAGCACTGACCACATGAAAAACAAAAACATCAATCTGCCCCAGCATCTACTTAAACCATGAGAAGTAATTTTAACAAGTCTGCCTAAAGATGACAATTTCACATACACATTTTTTTTTTCCACTCATCACAGTGTGGAGCAGAGCTTTTACTGTAGATGAAATACCTATTATTCTAAATTAAGTTGTTTATTTTTCCACTCCAAGTTTCTTTGTGCAGTATGAAAAGCAAAAGATAATCATTAATGCGTTGGCTACATTAGCAGAAGAAATCTTTGCAGACAGTTAAATGATGGTTTTAAGCTGTTGTCATTAGATGCCTCAAATATGGTGTCTGTTAATTCCAATACTAGTTGGTAGGTTTGTTTCTTTCTTTGTTTTTCCCTTCCAACTCATGGAGTCAAAGTAAGTCTTTCTGAAGTTCATTATGTGAAAGGTGAACATTAATATGAAATGAGAATTCTGTAAATTCACTCCAATACTTTTAGAAGGAAGATATAAATCACGTGTTTCTCTGGTGATAATATACAAACACTTTTGATGGAGCACATTGTATGGTAAAAACAATGTTTTTATAAATTAAGAAATCAACAGAGAAGATACATACTTGGAATTGATTTTGTTGCACAACCAAATACTTCCTTGCATAATGGATAATCATGATTGCATTGAACAGGCGTCAAGAAATCTACCACTGAAATTAAAATCATACTTGTCAAAATGTATAAATACATTTATAAATACAGAGTTAAAATGAAGGTACCCCGAAATGTTTACCAGTGGATGTTCTTAATTACCAAAAAAAAAAAAAAAATGACTTGATGACAACCTATGCTCTCTCGTTGTTATCAAGTACCAATCCAATTTTTGAAATGTTTGACACTTGAGAATATGCTAAGTAGATTGTGTAGAATTGGTATTATTTCTTCCTTAAATGTTGGGAGGAGGTCATTCAGAGGACAGGACTACCAGTTAAACCATGAGCTGAATCCAAGCGAGCAGAGACTCCTTACCTCCTTCCTGTCCTTAGTGTGTGTATATGCACAGTCCCCTCCACCTTTGTTTTTATAGTGAGAACCATTTTTAAGGAGGCAGCTTTGAGAGGTTGATGGAAAGGTGTTAAGACCATCTGCGTAGTGTACATGACTGAATCCCATTAAAGCCTCTCTATACACTTTAAAGATTCTTGTGGGTGGATGCAAGACTCCTCTTGTAGCCCCCCAAGATAAGCCTCTTAAGTAAGTTCTTTTCCTTATTCAACTTATCACCTACCAATCTGAAGTGGCCAGTTTCTTCCTTCAGCCTCTCCTTATCCTCTGTGTATGGGAGGCCACATTCATATTTCACCTGGGAAGCTCCCAAGTTTGCAACCAACAAATGTATGGTAAAATTTGCCAGTAAAGCCATCTGGAACTTTCATGTTGGAAGGATTTATTGTTGGAAAGGTTTCAATCACAAACTCAGTGTCTCTAATAGATAGGACACTAGTCATATTATTTCGTTCTTCTTCAGTGAGATTTGACAGTACCTGTCTTTCAAAAATTCATTTCCATTTCATAAGTTGCCAAATTATGTGCATAATATTTCCATAATATTTCTCTCCTAGGCTCTTAGTGTCTGTAAATTCTTTATTATTGTCTCACTTTCATTCCTGGGATTGGGCAGGCAGATCTTCTCTCTCTCTCTTTCTCTTGATCAGTCTGGTTAATGGTTTATCAATAGATCTTTTCCAAAAGACAACTGATTTTATTGATTTTCTCTATTGTTTTTCTGTTTTTAATTTTATGGATTTTTGTTCTCATTTTATTATTTCCTCTCTTTTGCTTGCTTCATTTACTCTTTGGTTTCTTAAGGCGGAAGCTTAGATTATTGACTTGAGAATTTCTATCTTTCCCAATGGAGCCATTTAATGTATTAAATGAATCACATTAACTACTACTTGAAATCACATTAACTACAAATTTTGATATGTTGCAGTTTAATTTCTTTAAATTCAAAACATAATCTAGTTTCCTTAATTACTCATCTTTGTCCCATGGAGTTATTTAGAAGTGTGATCTTCAATTTTCAAATATTTAGCATTTTCCCAGGAAACTTTCTGTTACTCATTTTTAGTATACAGTTATTTTGACAGAATAAACATTGTGGGATTACAATACATAGACCTGTGGAATCCACAGTGGCTCTTGATCTTTCAAGTCACATACAAAGTTTATTTAGGTCATCCCTAGAATTCTGTTCCCATGGATGCTTCATAAAGAACAACATACAACAGATAAGGATGGGATCTACAATTTGAGAAAGTGAATTATGTTTAAATACATAACTGTGGGTAGGATATCTGGGTTAGGGTTCTGATATATAGTCACAAAATTTTTTTTTGTTTTATTTTTTATGTTGGAAATCTATGGATATATGAACAATTTTCAAGGAAACCTTTGGGAGTGACCAATATGTTTATTTTGGCCATGATGAATGGTTTCACAAGTATATATGCACATCAAATATTTTATTAAAAGATTTTCATTTATTTATTTTAGAGATGGAGAGCGTGCAGGGAGAGGCAGAGGGAGCAGAGGAAGAGGGAGAGTGAGAGAATCTCAAACAGACTCCCTGCTGAGTGCAGAGTCCAACACAGAATTCAGTCTCACTCCCCTGAGATCATGACCTGAGCTGAAACATAGAGTCAGACACTTAACTGACTGAGCCACCCAGGTCCCCCACATATGTCAAATCTTATTAAATTGTACAGGTTATATATTTGTAGTTTATTGTCTGTCAATTGTACCTGATAAAACTGTTAAAGAAAAAAAATCTGTATATCTATTCATGGAGAAGTCATTACCTAGCTCCTATCCCCCTGACTTTTACTTTAGATTGCTATTCTCATAAGAAAGTTGGATTGACTCTGAGATATCATCTCACTTCTGATCTCTGCCCCTTGCTTCCACTGGAAAGATAATTTTCCAAAATAAGAGACAGCACTTGTTGCCTGCATTTAGAGAAAATTAATCTGACGCTAGTGATCTAACCTGTGGATCCATTGATCTGAGGCTTTTCATATCTTTCCCGAAGATCTTCACCTGAGGCTGTGTGCCAGCATCCGGTCAGTGGTGGGATAGACACACTTATGTTATCTCTGAATGGCAATTTTATCAAGCAAATAATTGAAGAAGGCATATAGGGATAACAATTTTTAACCACCTCATGATTACATGAGTGGCCACTGAATACAGGCACTAGATTAAGCACTGGGGAAACACAGGTAAAAAATACACAGTTCCAGAGGATTGTCAGGTCCACTTGGGGAGGAAGACAGGTTCAACTAATAGAGGGGTGAGAGTCACAAGAAAGGCATATGCACAGCGCCATGGTGCCCAAGGACAGGCAATGAATGATTGGGATAGGGGAGTACAGGAGACAGTCCCTACAAGAGATGGCATTTCAGCAGGACTTTGAAGCATGTGGGAAAAAGGAAAATGCTCTCTCATCAGAGAAATTAAATTTTTTATCACATTTTATATTACATTATTATTTTGTTTTGGTGAATGCAAGGAGAACATTTCAATCAAAGCCTAAAATGTGTGTATTTTCTCTCTTCACTTTCTATTTATTTGCTCACTCTCAACCTAGGATTATGGAAAATGACAGCTTTTTGGTAAGACCTGAATATGTGTGAGCTTCAGTCATTCCTTACATTGAGTTGGGAGTGGTGGATTAGTTCAAGTGAATTGTTAAGTATTCAACACAAAAACTTCCGTGAACCTGGAAACCCCATTCATATAACATACAATATAGTCATATATATATATACATATATATGTATATATATAGTCATAACTATATAGTTATAGTTATATATGCAATATGTACTAGGAAACATTGCATATATATTTTTTTTTCATTTGGGATTAAGATGTTTTAAGACTCAGGTATCTAAATAACAGAAAAATGTGATTTCTTATTTATATGAATGCAATTTTTATTCCTTGGCCACGTTATTAAAAATATGATGAATTATTTTGTACAAATCTATTCGTTTCACCCTATTTGAACTCCTTTTGCCTCACCACAAGCTGTCTCTCTTTAATGTTTTGACATAAAACATGCACATCCATACAGAGAGTTTTTAAATTAAAACTCCAGTTGTACAAGAGAATAAAGGTGATACTTTGGCATCTGATAATGAGTCTATAAACCAGCTGCAGAGGAAAAAAACAAGAAAGGTATCATGCACTATGTTAGTCAGGAAAAATATAAATTGGTTACCATTTTAACAGGATCTGAGGGAAATGAGTTACAAGTTTTAGTTCATTGTAAAAATGGTAACATAAGAATTAAAGTTCTGGATTAGAAAGAGGCTAGCAACCGTGGGATGGGTGGTTATATAAGAATTTAAGAACATCGCCTTATGTAACACGTCCTAGTTAAGTTTTGTCAAAGACCCTGACAAAGAAGAAAACTGGAAAATGACAGAAATATTTTTAAGACTTATGGAAAATATCTTGAGCATCAAGACCTTTCTGTTGCTTATGTGTTCTCTCTCTTGTTTTATTCTTAATAACAATATTAACAGGTTAGGAAGTATTCTATAAAGAGATATGGAAATATCCTCACCTCATTCCCAAATTTTAGTTTCTTTGCCTGAATTATTTTTTATCACTTTTAATTATTTATTGTATTGAAGTGTGAATGAATGAATGATTAAATAGAATTCTAAGCATTTTAAAAGATATTTGCACATTTTCTCACTAAAGTATAAGATATTCAAAGGCAAGGACTTTCTATGCATATTGAAGCAGGGTAGTTAATGCCAGCAATTAGAAGTTGTAGTGCAATGTTTTTAACATGAAAATGAATGACCCAAATGTTAAATTTCATTTAAGTGTTTTCTAAAACACTAGCATGGAAATGCCAGAAGAGTGTGATATCAGCCCTATTCATTTCAGCTAACATATGTGGATACTATGCAGTGAGAAGTTATTGGAACAAATTCTGCAGAGAAAATTGAAAAGGCTACCTATAGTTATTTATCCATTCATTCATTTTAGCTACTACTGTGTGTCAGGTATTGAGTTCAGAACATTAGATTTTGGGTTACCAGAAGAAATATAGGAACTCTGGTTAAATTTCCATTCCAGATAAGCAACAGATACATTTTTATATGCATAAGTGTCATGCAATATTTGATACATACATTTAGTGGCAGGAATAGTGAACCTAAGGAAGAGAAATATGTCTTAAGTCTTAATCTCCAGAATTTTTAAAGTGATAGTACCGGAAAAAGGCTCTTGGCAGATGTAATTAAGTTAAAGATCTTGAAATGAGACATCGTGGATTTCATGTGGACTCTCAATCCAGCAGCAGGTGTCTGTATAAGAGGAGGAAAGAAGGCAATGTGAAGGTGAAGACAGAGGTTAGGCAACACACCTCTAAGCCGAGGAATGCAAGGCTTGGCAGCAGCCACCTGGAACCAGGAGGGAGGCCAGAACAGACTCTCCACCAGAGATAGATCCCTTATAACCCAACCTACTGACAACATGATTTCAAAATTCTGGTCTTCTCAACTGTGAGAAAAGATTTCCATTGTTTTAACCCACCCAGTTGTGGTAACTTGTTATGTCAGCCCTAGGAAACTAATAAAATGCATATACTAAAAAAATATTGGTTGTTCATCTGAAATTCAAATTTAATTGAACACTCTCTAGTTTTACTTGTCAAACATGGCAACCCTGCTTTAGAAGAATTATGTCATTTACTTCTCTCTAAAACATGAGGACAAAGTGTTATTTTTTCTGCTTTATATTAAGAGATTGAACTTCAGGACACTTAAAAATTTGCCTAATACCTAAAAAGTCAATAAACAACCAAGTCAGAAATCAAGCTTGGGACCTTCTATTTCACAATCTTTAGTTATTAACTACTCTGTGATGCTGTGTTCTCCAATGTCTAAGGGTGAAATTTATGATATAATATTAAGTGAAAAAACACAGACAGAAACTTATATATACAGTATTATTCCAGTATGTGTGTTTGGGTAGAGAGGGGGTGGTAGGAAGAGAGACAGAGAAGGAGGGAGGGAGAGAGGGAAGAGGAGGATCAAAATGTTTGAGGGTCATAGAGCAGAAACAACACAATGCAGGTGACTTGCATTCAGGAAAAACTCAATGCCTGCAGGAAAATTCAAGATTGTATGTGCTAGTAGCTCTCAGGGTGCAGAAAGAGGACATATTAAAGCAAGATGAAAATGAAAATGACACATCCAGAAACTTTCAAGATAACCAATGTGAGTAGAACAGAGCAGAAGATGCTGTGGGAAGACATTTGTATTGTCATCACTGTTGTTAGCCACCACCATTCTGTAACCAGGTTTTTATGTTTGGACTTCCAGCAAGGTCAACAGTTCTGCGGTGCAGAGGTGTGCAGATTTATGCTGCAAACCTAGCTCAGTCCAACTCTGCCAGTGGTCTTCCCTTTCCTATGTATTGAGAGGGCTGTGCTACAGTTTCTCCAATGTCCATTCCAACCCTCCTATGTGATGACCCACAAGATAGTAAATAATCCTGAAATATACCAAAGGCAGTGAAAAATAGCCACTCCAACTTATAATGAACCTGCGCATAATGCTGACAGTGGAAATATCTTTTAGATGCGATTGAAATTTTCCTCTTGATTGAATGCCATGGGTTAAGACAATTTTTTAACTGCTTTAACTTCTAAAATAAGTTTATGTTCAGGGGCACCTGGGTGGCTCAGTGGGTTAAAGTCTCTGCCTTCGGCTCAGGTCATGGTCCCAGGGTCCCGGGATGGAGCCCCACATCTGGCGTTCTGCTCAGCGGGGGAGCCTGCTTCCTCCTCTCTCTCTGCCTGCATTTCTGCCTACTTGTGATCTCTGTCTGTCAAATAAATAAATAAAATCTTTAAAAAAATGTTTTATGTTCAGCAGTTTTGGAGCTCTATCTATCTATCTATCTATACAGATAGATAGATATATCTCCAAAACTGCTGAAAATAGATAGCTCTCCAAAACTGCTGAACAGTTTATTTATATATCTATACATATATACACACACATATATATTTATACAGCTTATATATAAAATATATATATACATATACATGTATATATACACACATATATATTATATATGTGTATATATATTATATATACACACACACATACAGTAAGCAATTTATATATAATATAAAATATATTATATTATATTACAGTAAGCATGCATTAATTAATTAATTAATTTTGAGAGCCGGTGTGTGCATGTGAGTGGGGAGGGGCAGAGGAGGAGGGAGAGAGAATTTCAAGCAGGCTCCTCACTCATCATAGAAACTGTTGCAGCCCCACAGCCCTGAGGTCCTGACCTGAGCCAAAATCAAGTGGGGGCTTAACCAACTAAGCCACCCAGGTGCCCCAGTCATGTTGCTTTTAGGTCTTTAATGAAAAAACAACTCCCCAAAATCTAAACTGATTTTACTCAAACTCTTATACAGAGAGATTCAGGTATCAGGATAAAATCAACCCCTCCACAGGAGAGCAAAGCAGAATGAGTTATTTTGGGGAAGCCATGAGCAGGTAAAAATAGAGGTAAAGTGAAACCAGGTAATAACATACATGAACAAGGTGTTCTGGCAAATCTTCTCTTATATAACACGTATCTGTATAAGGATTCAAAAATAGTGCAGGGAATGTGATATCTATCCCCTGAGCACAATTAGAATAAAATCCATATTGACTTGATCCAGAGAACATTTTTAAAATTATAGGAATCAATAAAAAAAAGAGACATTTGTGTAAAGGATACACCCCGCCCATCTCTTTTAGGAAAATAAGTGAACTAAAAAATGGCTATATACTTGCAGAACACCTAACAGGAGGAATCAGTAGAACTCTTAGACAAAATTGCCTTCAGTGGCAGAATCATTGCTTTGTGTTCCCCAAGTAATTTAATTTTCTAACCTAGATACACAAAAAATTGCAGCTTCTAAACCTTTATGAATAAAGGCTCATTGTATTAAATGCAATGGAAGATGTCTGACATTTCCAAGTTTGCCTCCTCAGTTGTTATACAAGATTCTCCAGCCCATCTCTCCTCCCAGCCCATCCTCATAGCAGAATGAAGGAGATGCTGAGATCATGAAGCCACATGACAGAAAAGGCCTTGACCACCAAGTAAAGGAAAGCTGCAGACGAGAACAGCCCAACCAGGTATACCCACATCAAAATGTGCTTGAGAAAGAAATAAATCTTTGTTAAGCTAAAATAATATAGTTTTGGGTATTATTTGTTATAGCAGCTAGCATTATTTTATTTAAGAAATAGATTCTATCGTTCTTTAAAGTTGCAACATACTTTAAAAATGTTTAGACACAATAAACAAAAGACAAGCTAATAAAGTACATTATAGAAATTAGCCCTAGAACTATGCATTATTTGGGTTTTATTTTCCTTTATTTCTCAGGGTTTGACATTTTCTCTGTTGACTTTCTACAATTGTCTACATGCATGTACCCATATCCAACTGTTAATTTTAAACTCTATTCATCTCTTTTATTTGAAATTAATACTGACTTGAAGGAGTTCTTTTTATCTTATTGGTTAAGGCCCGGTATTTTGTTCTTCATTCTTTATTTAAAAAGCAGACAAGAGAATCTGTTTCCCTGACTTTAGTTTTATTTGGACACTGCTATCATGTGGTTTGCCAATGAGTCTTTGCATTTATTTTCTAAATTTAAATAAAAGTTTCTCAAAGCATTTTAAGCAGCTTGACAACAATTCTCTCAAAATATTTTTCTAGTTATGCAATTCTGATAATGGCATCAAGTTTTATATGCAAAATGCCCAATCCATTTATTCATTGTTCAACAAATACTTATGAATCCTACCATATGTGCCTTTAATTATTAGGAGTAGAGCAGTGAAAAAGGTGAGAGTTTGCCCCACAATCTTGCAATACATAGTTAAAGAATTTACTGTAAAAGAACTTTTTGTTTGTTTCTTTCCATAGGATTGAAAGAGAGGGTGATAGGGAAAAGAAAGAGAAAAAAAATCTATATACTTCTGAGTTCATGAACATAAGGGACCAGTAATCTTAGGGTGACTGCATTTATTTATTTATTTATTTATTATTTGTTTATTTATTTAAAATAAGGTTTTTTTTGAGATTTATTTATTTATTTGACAGAGATCACAAGTAGGCAGAGAGGCAGGCAGAGAAAGAGGAAGCAAAGCAGGCTCCCTGCTGAGCAGAGAGCTCCATGTGGGGCTCAATCCCAAGATGCTGGGATCATGACCTGAGCTGAAGGCAGAGGCTTTAACCCACTGAGCCACCCCGGCGCCCCAGGGTGACTGCATTTAATTACATCAAGATCATGAGGAAGCATGTACTGCTGGTATTCCCACTTTGCTTTTCCACTCTTGTTTGCTTCATTTGGACTCTATTTTCTTTCATTTCTGTTTGGGTTCCATCACAGGAAGGACTTAAAAAATAAATGGTGAGTCTGTTTCTTCTCTGGTATCTCCTAATTTGGCATATTCTCTGGCAAAGGAATGTCCTTTGACAGCTATTGCTTACACAAGTCTTCTGGGCAACTGGCTGTTCCTCCGGGCCCCAGTTCTCATGGGACTTGAGTAACAGTATCTCCTCCCCTTGACCCCTCAATCCTAAGGGTAGCAGGGAGCTCCTGCTATGTTCAGTCTCTTGGTGCATCAACAACTCCTGTGAGAGGTGGTTTTATTTTTTTAAGTTTTTATTTAAATTTCAGTTAGTTAACATACAGTGGTGTATTAGTTTCAGGTGTATAATATAGTGATTCAGCACTTCCATGTATCACCCAGCGCTCACCACACGTGCCCTCCTTAATCCCCATCACCTATTTCTCTCATCTCTCCATCCACCTCCTCTTTTGTAACCATCAATTTGTTCTCTGTGAATAAGAATCTCTTTTCTGGTTTCTCTCTCTCTCTCTCTCTCTCTCTCATGGAATATTACTAAGTCATAAAGAATGAAATCTGGCCATTTGCAATGACACGGGTGGAGATAGAGAGCATTATGCTAAGCAAAATAAATCAGAGAAAGAAAGATATCAAAAAATCTCACTCACAGGTGGAATTTAAGAGAGGTTTCTTTCTGTTTGTTTATTGGGGTTGGTTGGTTGGCTTTTGGCCTTCCTCCTTTACCTTACCCACATTTCTGGGCAAGGATGGACAGAAGATGGCGGAACATGTGTAGTATCAGAAGTTGTGAGCTTTCTTCTAAAGACCTCTGAACATGACTTGGGGTGGGTAAATGTCAGTGCCAGTGAAACACAAGAGATGGCAAAATTAAATTTCATAGGTCTGGAGCGAAGGACATTCAAATGGGGCTGGAGGCACAATGACTTATATGGTTTGACTGGTGGTCTAAGAAAGCATTTTAATTGCATTCTCATCTGATTCATGTTAGAAGATTTGTGAATTATTAAGCAAATAATGAATAACCTATTTAGCAGATAAAAACAGACACAGTTTCAAGTCCTCTTGCTAATATGGGCAGGGTCAGAACAAAAACAAACCTTAGAGGAGTCATTTTCTTTCTAATTACATTCACCATTCAGTTTAAAATTAATAAAAAGTTTTGTCTAAGGAATGTTTCCTCAATTTAATGAAAAAGTATAAAATATGTAGTTTGAAGATTTCTCAAAAATTTTAACAATTTTTGCCTAATTGTTGTTTGCTGGTATTAGGGAAAACTTAAACTGACAAACTTTTCAATATGTGAAATTCAATGTCAAATTAATTTTGACTCGATATGCATATAGAGGAGTCTAAATTTCAGACGTATGTGTTTGTGTGTAGACGTATTTCTTAATTGTGAGTAGTTTTAGGCATTCACAAAAGTAAAGAGGAGTATATTAATCTATCTCTATGTAACCATCAGCTAGATATAGAAATTATGAACATTTTAGTATATTTGCTTCTTAATCTCCTATCTTATTTTATTTATTTATTTTACATGTTGTATTATTAAGAAAAAGAACCAGATATCATGTGATTTGTGTAATCACAAATCTCATGTGTTACCACAAATCTCTAAGGTTTCTGAACATTTTCTTAAATAACACCCAAGAAATTTATAATGATTATTTGCTTTTTTCTAATAGCCAGGCTGTATTCAAAGTTTCCCAATAGTCTAAAATGTGGGTGTTTTTTTTTTTTTTTAATTTGTTTTGGCTTTTTTTTTTTTATTTTTACAGTTAGGATCCGAATAGTTTCTACTTAGTACATTTTAAGAAATAAATATTTAGGGGTGCCTGGGTGGCTCAATGGATTAAAGCCTCTGCCTTCGGCTCAGGTCATGATCCCAGGGTCCTGGGATTGAGCCCTGCATCAGGCTCTCTGCTCGGCAGGGAGCCTGCTTCCTCCTCTCTCTCTTTGCCTGCCTCTCTGCCTACTTGTGATCTCTGTCTGTCAAATAAATAAATAAAATCTTTAAAAAAATAAATAAATATTTATGTTATAAAATTTAATATAGGGTGCCTGGGTGGCTCAGTGGGTTAAAGCCTCTGCCTTCAGCTCAGGTCATGATCTCAGGGTCCTGGGATCAAGCCCCGCATTGCATTGCGCTTTCTGCTCAGCGGGAAGCCAGCTTCCTCCTCTCTCTCTCTCTGCCTGCCTCTCTGCCTACTTGTGATCTCTGTCAAATAAATAAATAAAATCTTTAAAATAAAAATTAATATATGAACACTGTTATGCTGTAAATAAACAAATAAAAATAAAAAAAATTTACAAAAAAAATAAATAGCTTACATATTCACTAAAAAAAAATTAACATAAACTCTATTCCCAATTTTTAATATATGTATCTGTTTTTAATCACTGAATTGCTTTTTGAAAAACCTAGATATTGTCTAATGTACTGTTCCTTATTCTATACTGGTATGTTTGCTATTTCAAAGTGATATTTAATTTAGCTCTCTGTCCTCTATTTTTCTTGTGAGAAAATAAATTAGTATTAAATTGCTAATTGGAGTCAAGTTTAACTTTTTTAGCAAGAATACTGCATGTCCTGTGTTACATACAAACATCAGCAGTCATAAAACATTTTGCTATTCCATTTTTAGTTGTTAAAATTCATTAGTGGTCTCAGAATCTCAGAAGGAGACTGAAAGATGTCTCCATTGACAAGATAGGTATTTTTATTTTAATACATATTTCCTTTAACGGTTTCATCCATTTATATCTGTTGCCTGGGAGGCAAAATGGCAATAAGGTGATTTTTCTCAGTTTATAATTCCTTTTGCTTTTATTACCAGTAATTGTTGTGCGAAGAACCAACCCTCATCAACCAGAGTTATTTTACTGAAATTTGCATTTGTCAAAGGGAAGTGTGATAAATGTTTAATATTTTCTCTTTAATGGCCAATTTTCTGAATAAGAAGAGTCTATTTTTATCTTCAGTGATAAGCATACATAGCAAGATTTGATTTGCAGATATCTTGTTAGGAATTTTTGCATATATATTCATGTAGGATTCGGTCTATAACTGTGCGTGTGTGTGTATGTAGTTCCTTTGTCAAGCTTTGGTTTAAGGCTTATGCTTTCCTCATAAAACAAGATACAAAGCACTCTCTTCTCTATTATTTTCTAAAAGAGTTTGTAGAAGATTTTTTCAATTTTAGTATTTAAAAGTAAAAACTAATGAAACCATGATCCTATGGTTTTTGTGTGAGATGGTTTTAAACAAAAAGTCAATTTTAAAAATTTGGCATTCTTAAATACCTTCATTATTTAAGTTATGCATCACTTCTTCCTGCTTCTGTCTTCATTAATTCCTCTGTTCCACTTACTTTGTTCTCATTTTGTTCATCTTTATGTAGACTCTCAGAGAGGAATCTTATGGTTAACTTTTACACAGTTTGTTTTTCCTAATACTGCCATAAAACCTGCATTTTTTCCACTGAGCACCGATTTATTTACATTCTATAAGTTTTATATTTTAGTTTTAGTATCACTGAATTTAGTATCACTGAATTTAGTATCACTAAATTTAGTATCACTGAATTTTAGTTTTAGTATCACTGAATTTAGTATCACTGATGGGTATTAAGGAGGGCACAGAAATTAGAGAGTATTTTAAAATTTCTGTCATGATCTTTTCTTTGATCCATGGAACACTTACAAACATACTAAATTGCCAAATATTTAGGGGGTATCTATATTTTCCTTTAAAAACTTACTTTTGAGTTATTTCAGTAGTGTTTTAGAATATCATTTTAGTGGCTGGCCAAAGGACTACAACATCAGGAATAATACTGAAACACAAGAGGTAAAATCTAAGAGTCATGCAATAAAAAGGTGGATTTACCACCCTCCCTCTCCTTTACACTAAACTTCTCATATGAATTATACTTACATACAATATAAATCCACAAGACAATGTTATTATTTTGGTTTCAACTTTGTATTTTGAAAAGATTGATAGAAAACTCTTTTGTGTTGAACCACAACCTATCTACCTTTTACAGGACACTAATTTCTTCTGACAATCTGAGATTCCCTTTGAGATATTTCTTTTCAGGCTGAAAAGTTTTCTTTAGTATTTCAAATAGTGTAGGTATGCTGATGGCTAATTCCCTGTTTTTCATTTATTGATTATGTCTTTATTTTGCCTTTGTTATTAAAAAATATTGACTTTTTTTTTTTTTCCCATTGAGAGAATTTTTCCTTGTGCCATTTTAGACTGCAGTTTCGAACTCTCTGGACTGTTTTCTTTTTTTTTTTTTTTCTTTTTTTTTTTAAAGATTTTATTTATTTATTTGACAGAGAGAGATCACAAGTAGACAGAGAGGTAGGCAGAGAGAGAGAGAGAGAGAGAGGGAAGCAGGCTCCCTGCTGAGCAGAGAGCCCGATGCGGGACTCGATCCCAGGACCCCGAGATCATGACCTGAGCCGAAGGCAGCGGCTTAACCCACTGAGCCACCCAGGCGCCCTCTGGACTGTTTTCTGATGAGAAGTCATAACCATTCATACAACTTCTCTCTATGGAAAAGTTCACTCTTTTCTCAATCCTTGTAAAATTTAACTCTCATCTTTAACAATATAACTCTCTCATTCTTGGCTTTGAATTTAACTTCCTTAGGCTTCATTAAGCTTTTTGAATATTTAAATTATTTGCTTTATTAAATTGGGGAAATTTGGGAGCATTAGTTCTTAAAAAAAAATATTTGGGTATTTATCCCAAAGTTACAGATGTAGTGAAAAGAAGGGCCATCTGTTCCCCAATGTTCATAGCAGCAACGACCACGGTCACCAAACTGTGGAAAGAACCAAGATGCCCTTCAGCAGATGAATGGATAAGGAAGATGTGGTCCATATACACGATGGAGTATTATGCCTCCATCAGAAAGGATGAATAACCAACTTTTGTATCAGCATAGATGGGACTGAAGGAGATTATACTGAGTGAAATAGTCAAGCAGAGAGAGTCAATTATCATATGTTTTCACTTATTTGTGGAACATAACAAATAACATGGAGGACATGGGGAGATGGAGAGGAGAAAGGAGTTGAGGAAAATTGGAAGGAGAGGTGAACCATGAGAGACGATGGACTCTGAAAAACAACCTGAGGGTTTTGAAGGGGCGGGGGTGGGAGGTTGGGGGAGCCAGGTGGTGGGTATTAAGGAGGGCACATATTGCATGGAGCACTGGGTGTGGTACGAAAACAATAAATACTGTTACGCTGAAAAGAAATTAAAAAAAAAAGTTCTTACCCTTTCTTACCTCCTTTCTTCCTGGGACTCCAGTTACACATTTATTAGACATTTGATACTGTTCCACACGTCACTGAAACTCTTAAAACTATTTCACTTGCTCTCAGTTCTTCTGATTGGATAATTTCTATTGATATATCTTCAAGTTTGCAAATTTTTTCTTCTTTCATTTTCCATCTGTTGATAACCTCATGCAAAGCGTATTTTTTCTTTACATGACATTTTCAGATGTAGGTCTTCTTTTTTTTAGAAATTCCATTTAAGCTTTTTTTTTTTTAGTTTTCAGTTTTCTGCTAATATTTATTACTTGTTAGTTCACCATTTCCTATTTTGAGAAGAGTTATAGTAGCCGTTTTCAAATCATCTACTAATTCCTTCATCTGAGTCATTTCTGGGTTCATCCTTATTTCTTGTCTTGTCACTTACATAGCGGTCATGTGTTTTTTTTTAATGTGTGTCTGTGTTTTTTTTTTTCCTAATATAGCTAATAAGTTGGATAATTTAAAACTGTGTCCTGGACTCTGTAAAATATATTTTTTATATATTTTATATATATTTATATATATATATATAAATATATATTTTATATATATATTTATATATATAAAAATATTTTAGATTTTTATATATATAAAAAATATTTTAGATTTCCTTATGTTCTTTTCAACAGTATTATTTGTGTTTTGTTTTGTTTCTTTCCCTAATAGTTAACTTGGTTGAACTGAAATTCTAATATCTTCACTACTATAATGAGCAGTAGTTGAAACATGTATTTTAAACTTAGCTAGGATGTTTAGAATCTGCTAAACAAATGAATAGCTGGAAGAGTCAGCCAAAGATTTGGGCAAAGATTGCTCAGAATTCATAGCATCATCTTTCTAGCTTTCTCATTTCTGTAATATTTCCACACACTTTCCAGCTGTTGTGGTGCCTAGAACTCTGCCCTCAGGCTTTCTTAAAAAGAACTCTAAATTTCTCTCTAAGTTCTAGCTGCTCCTCATATCCCCAGTAGACACTACCTGTAGTCCAAAAGTTCTAGAAATAATTGTCCCTCTTTCCAAGTTAGGACCTCCTCTTGATTCTGCTTGTTTTGGTCACCCCTTAGTGCCTTTGGTTAGTTGCTGTTTTATGTTTTGAGAGTGTATAGATATCTGCCTGATAAGTAATTCACTAGAAGATACTCCACATTACCAGATATGAAGCTTCTCTATCTACTTTTAATCTGCATTTTCTTAATATTCACAAAACAAGAACAAAACAGCTTTTATGTTCAGCAGTAAATGAATTTATTCTTCTGTGAACTATTTGTTCCTATATTGCCCATTTCTCACTCTTGTGTTTAGTCTTCTTTTCATCTAATGAGCTATTTACATATTGGTGAAGCAATCCTGAAGTTATTAAATATTATTTTTAATTTTTGCTTGTTATAGGGTTTTGAGTCATAAGCATATAACAATTGTAAATTAAATGAATGAATGCAGAAGTAAATACATTGATCTAATGAATAATACAGATTTTTAAGTTAACAGAAATATCTTAGAAAGCTTCATGGGGAAGTCAGTAGACCTTTAGACTCAGTAGACATTTTTTTTTAATATTTTATTTGTTTATTTGACAGAGATCACAAGTAGGCAGAGAGGCAGGCAGAGAGAGAGAGGGGGAAACAGGCTCTCCGCTGAACAGAGCGCCCGATGCGGGGCTGGATCCCAGGACCCTGAGATCATGACCTGAGCCGAAGGCAGAGGCTTTAACCCACTGAGCCACCCAGGCGCCCCTCAGTAGACATTTTTAATTCTGACAGTAAAAATCAACACAATTTACTGTTGAACTGGAATTCTGGTTTTCTGGATAAATATAACAGAATTCTTATATATAAGACTTGACATGGTTATAAATTGAAATTGAGGCTTTGACTTTCTACTTGACCATGAATACACTGGTTATCATTTTTCTTAAATGTGTGTTGCATCTCATATTCTGGTTTCTTATAGCGGGCTCTTGTAGAGAAAAAAATAGTTTATTTCCATAATAATAAGTCCACAATATGAAACAAAATATACACTTAGCAATAATTTACCAGTGGAGACTTTGTCCCTTCTTTTAGATTTGTTTTCATAATCACGCTTTCATCATTTATAATGAGCTGCCAATTACATATGGAAATTAACTGGAAGACATTAAAGAATTTCTATATTAGCATCTCAATGACAATGTTATGATTTTATGAGATGGATGTGACTCATGCAAACTATTAATAAGAGGCTCATACCTGGGGCTGTTCTTTATTTTTATAAACTGTGTATATCTGCTTTTTCAAAAGAAATTTATAAATAGAGCTTTAAATCTTATATAGAAGTTTGGAAACTACCTATTTTTGTCTTTTCTAAGGCCACACACCTGCTGTCACAATTAGGCTACTAAACATCCTCAAATATGGTGTTTTGGTTACTAGTCATAAGCCGTACATTGAATATATTCCCTCTACTCAGTCCTAATATGTCAATCCGTAGTGCAATGGACCTCTTTGACTGTAACTTTGCCACATTTTCTTTCAGTCTCTGAAGAAATATTGATGAAACTGCCTGCCATTTCTCTCCCTTAGTTAGTACTGACCCCCAGTTTGCTAAACCACACCGTAAAATGGCTCTTTCTCAACTCACTCTAAACCTGCTGAAAGAACCCATCTAATTGAGTCCATGTACTTCATTCTATAGGTGAAGAAATCTAGGACTTCTCTTGTGACGAGAATACATTGAGATCAAACAGCCAATGTGGGACTTGATTTCAGCTGTCTTTCCTTGGTTTTTTTTTTTTTTTCCATTTTATTTATTTTTTCAGCGTAACAGTATTCATTCTTTTTGCACAACACCCAGTGCTCCATGCAAAACGTGCCCTCCCCATTGCCCACCACCTGTTCCCCCAACCTCCCACCCCTGACCCTTCAAAACCCTCAGGTTGTTTTTCAGAGTCCATAGTCTCTTATGGTTCGCCTCCCCTCCCCAATGTCCATAGCCCGCTCCCCCTCTCCCAATCCCACCTCCCCCCAGCAACCCCCAGTTTGTTTTGTGAGATTAAGAGTCATTTATGGTTTGTCTCCCTCCCAATCCCATCTTGTTTCATTTATTCTTCTCCTATCCCCCTACCCCCCCACGTTGCTTCTCCATGTCCTCATATCAGGGAGATCATATGATAGTCGTCTTTCTCCGATTGACTTATTTCACTAAGCATGATACGCTCTAGTTCCATCCACGTCGTCGCAAATGGCAAGATTTCATTTCTTTTGATGGCTGCATAGTATTCCATTGTGTATATATACCACATCTTCTTGATCCATTCATCTGTTGATGGACATCTAGGTTCTTTCCATAGTCTGGCTATTGTAGACATTGCTGCTATAAACATTCGGGTACACGTGCCCCTTCGGATCACTATGTTTGTATCTTTAGGGTAAATACCCAGTAGTGCAATTGCTGGGTCATAGGGTAGTTCTATTTTCAACATTTTGAGGAACCTCCATGCTGTTTTCCAGAGTGGTTGCACCAGCTTGCATTCCCACCAACAGTGGAGGAGGGTTCCCCTTTCTCCACATCCTCGCCAGCATCTGTCATTTCCTGACTTGTTAATTTTAGCCCTTCTGACTGGTGTGAGGTGATATCTCATTGTGGTTTTGATTTGTATTTCCCTGATGCCGAGTGATGTGGAGCACTTTTTCATGTGTCTGTTGGCCATCTGGATGTCTTCTTTGCAGAAATGTCTGTTCATGTCCTCTGCCCATTTCTTGATTGGATTGTTTGTTCTTTGGGTGTTGAGTTTGCTAAGTTCCTTATAGATTTTGGATACTAGCCCTTTATCTGATATGTCGTTTGCAAATATCTTCTCCCATTCTGTCAGCTGTCTTTTGGTTTTGTTAACTGTTCCCTTTGCTGTGCAAAAGCTTTTGATCTTGATGAAATCCCAATAGTTCATTTTTGCCCTTGCTTCCCTTGCCTTTGCCGTTGTTCATAGGAAGATGTTGCTGCGGCTGAGGTCGAAGAGGTTGCTGCCTGCATTCTCCTCAAGGATTTTGATGGATTCCTTTCTCACATGGAGGTCCTTCATCCATTTGGAGTCTATTTTCGTGTGTGGTGTAAGGAAGTGGTCCAATTTCATTTTTCTGCATGTGGCTGTCCAATTTTCCCAGCACCATTTATTGAAGAGGCTGTCTTTTTTCCATTGGACATTCTTTCCTGCTTTGTCGAAGATGAGTTGGCCATAGAGTTGAGGGTCGATTTCTGGGCTCTCTATTCTGTTCCACTGATCTATGTGTCTGTTTTTGTGCCAGTACCATGCTGTCTTGATGATGACAGCTTTGTAATAGAGCTTGAAGTCCAGAATTGTGATGCCACCAACTTTGGCTTTGTTCTTCAATATTCCTTTGGCTATTCGAGGTCTTTTCTGGTTCCATATAAATTTTAGCATTATTTGTTCCATTTCTTTGAAAAAAATGGATGGTATTTTGATAGGGATTGCATTAAATGTGTAGATTGCTTTAGGTAGCATAGACATTTTCACAATATTTATTCTCCCAATGCAGGAGCATGGAACATTTTTCCATTTTTTTGTGTCTTCCTCAATTTCTTTCATGAGTACTTTATAATTTTCTGTGTATAGATTCTTAGTCTCTTTGGTTAGGTTTATTCCTAGGTATCTTATAGTTTTGGGTACAATTGTGAATGGGATTGACTCCTTAATTTCTCTTTCTTCAGTCTTGTTGTTGGTGTACAGAAATGCAACTGATTTCTGTGCATTGATTTTATATCCTGATACTTTACTGAATTCCTGTACAAGTTCTAGCAGTTTTGGAGTGGAGTCTTTTGGGTTTTCCACATATAGTATCATATCATCTGTGAAGAATGATAGTTTGACTTCTTCTTTACCAATTTGGATGCCTTTAATTTCTTTTTGTTGTCTGATTGCTGAGGCTAGGACTTCTAATACTATGTTGAATAGCAGTGGTGATAATGGACATCCCTGCCGTGTTCCTGACCTTAATGGAAAAGCTTTCAGTTTTTCTCCATTGAGAATGATATTTGCGGTGGGTTTTTCATAGATGGCTTTGATAATATTGAGGTATGTGCCCTCTATCCCTACACTTTGAAGAGTTTTGATCAGGAAGGGATGCTGTACTTTGTCAAATGCTTTTTCAGCATCTATTGAGAGTATCATATGGTTCTTGTTCTTTCTTTTATTAATGTGTTCTATCACATTGATTGATTTGTGGATGTTGAACCAACCCTGCAGCCCTGGAATAAATCCCACTTGATCGTGGTGAATAATCCTTTTAATGTACTGTTGAATCCTATTGGCTAGTATTTTGGCGAGAATTTTTGCGTCTGTGTTCATCAAGGATATGGGTCTGTAGTTCTCTTTTTTGGTGGGATCCTTGTCTGGTTTTGGGATCAAGGTGATGCTGGCCTCATAGAATGAGTTTGGAAGTTTTCCTTCCATTTCTATTTTTTGGAACAGTTTCAGGAGAATAGGAATGAGTTCTTCTTTAAATGTTTGGTAGAATTCCCCTGGGAAGCCGTCTGGCCCTGGGCTTTTGTTTGTTTGGAGATTTTTGATGACTGTTTCAATCTCCTTACTGGTTATGGGCCTGTTCACGTTTTCTATTTCTTCCTGGTTCAGTTGTGGTAGTTTATATGTCTCTAGGAATGCATCCATTTCTTCCAGATTGTCCAATTTGTTGGCGTAGAGTTGCTCATAGTATGTTCTTATAATTGTCTGTATTTCTTTGGTGTTAGTTGTGATCTCTCCTCTTTCATTCATGATTTTATTGATTTGGGTCCTTTCTCTTTTCTTTTTGATGAGTCTGGCCAGGGGTTTATCAATCCTATTGATTCTTTCAAAGAACCAGCTCCTAGTTTCATTGATTTTTTCTATTGTTTTTTTGGTTTCTATTTCATTGATTTCTGCTCTGATCTTTATGATTTCTCTTCTCCTGCTGGGTTTAGGGTTTCTTTCTTGTTCTTTCTCCAGCTCCTTTACGCGTAGGGTTAGGTTGTGTACTTGAGACCTTTCTTGTTTCTTGAGAAAGGCTTGTACTGCTATATATTTTCCTCTCAGGACTGCCTTTGCTGTGTCCCACAGATTTTGAACTGTTGTGTTTTCATTATCATTTGTTTCCATGAATTTTTTCAATTCTTCTTTAATTTCCTGGTTAGCCCATTCATTCTTTAGAAGGATGCTGTTTAGTCTCCATGTATTTGGGTTCTTTCCAGCTTTCGTCTTGTGATTGAGTTCTAGCATCAGAGCATTGTGGTCTGAAAATATGCAGGGAATAATCCTAATCTTTTGATACCGGTTGAGACCTGATTTGTGACCCAGGATGTGATCTATTCTGGAGAAGGTTCCATGTGCACTAGAGAAGAATGTGTATTCTGTTGCTTTGGGATGAAATGTTCTGAATATATCTGTGATGTCCATCTGGTCCAGTGTGTCATTGAAGGCCTTTATTTCCTTGTTGATCTTTTGCTTGGATGATCTGTCCATTTCAGTGAGGGGAGTGTTCAAGTCCCCTACTCTTATTGTATTATTATTGATGTGTTTCTTTGATTTTGTTATTAATTGGTTGATATAGTTGGCTGCTCCCACGTTAGGGGCATAGATATTTAAAATTGTTAGATCTTCTTGTTGGACAGACCCTTTGAGTAGGATATAGTGTCCTTCCTCATCTCTTATTATAGTCTTTGGCTTAAAATCTAATTGATCTGATATAAGGATTGCCACCCCAGCTTTCTTCTGATGCCCATTAGCATGGTAAATTGTTTTCCACCCCCTCACTTTCAATCTGGAGGTGTCTTCGCGTCTAAAATGAGTTTCTTGTAGGCAACATACTGATGGGTTTTGTTTTTTTATCCATTCTGATACCCTGTGTCTTTTGATTGGGGCATTTAGCCCATTAACATTTAGGGTAACTATTGAGAGATATGAATTTAGTGCCATTAGTAGCCTGTAAGGTGACTGTTACTGTATATTGTCTCTGTACCTTTCTGATCTACTACTTTTAGGCTCTCTCTTTGCTTAGAGGACCCCTTTCAATATTTCCTGGAGACCTGGTTTGGTGTTTGCAAATTCTTTCAGTTTTTGTTTGTCCTGGAAGCTTTTGATCTCTCCTTCTATTTTCAATGATAGCCTAGCTGGATAGAGTATTCTTGGCTGCATGTTTTTCTCGTTGAGTGCTCTGAATATATCATGCCAGCTCTTCCTGGCCTGCCAGGTCTCTGTGGATAAGTCTGCTGCCAATCTAATATTTTTACCATTGTATGTTACAGACTTCTTTTCTCGGGCTGCTTTCAGGATTTTCTCTTTGTCACTAAGACTTGTAAATTTTACTATTAGGTGACGGGGTGTGGACCTATTCTTGTTGACTTTGAGGGGGGTTCTCTGCATCTCCTGGATTTTGATGCTTGTTCCCTTTGCCATATTAGGGAAATTCTCTCCAATGATTCTCTCCAATAGACCTTCTGCTCCCTTCTCTGTTTCTTCTTCTTCTGGAATCCCAATTATTCTTATGTTGTTTCGTCTTATGGTGTCACTTATCTCTCGAATTCTCCCCTCATGGTCCAGTAGCTGTTTGTCCCTGTTTTGCTCGGCTTCCTTATTCTCTGTCATTTGGTCTTCTATATCACTAATTCTTTCTTCTGCCTCATTTATCCTAGCAGTGAGAGCCTCCATTTTTGATTGCACCTCATTAATAGCTTTTTTGATTTCAACTTGGTTAGATTTTAGTTCTTTAATTTCTCCAGAAAGGGTTTTAATATCTCCAGAGAGGGTTTCTCTAATATCTTCCATGCCTTTTTTGAGCCCGGCTAGAATGTTCAGAATCGTCATTCTGAACTCTTGATCTGACATAGTACCAATGTCTGTGTTGATTTGGTCCCTAGCCTTCGGTACTGTCTCTTGTTCTTTTGTTTGTGGTGATTTTTTCCGCCTTGTCATTTTGTCCAAATAAGAGGATATGAAGGAGCAAATAAACTACTAATAGGGTGGCAAAGACCCCGGAAAAATGTGCTGTAACCAAATCAGAAGAGACCCCAAATTGTGGGGGGGAGAAAGGGGATAAAAAACAGGTTCTGAAAAAAAAAGAAAAAGAAAAAAATTTAAAAAATAAAACAAATAAAAAAATATAAAAAAGAAAGAAAAAATATATATATTTAGATGAACTAGTCAAAAAACGTTAAAAAAGAAAAGGGTAAAAGTTTTAAAAAAATTTAGCAGAAGAAGAAAAAAGAAAAAAGAAAAAAAAATTGAAAAAAGAAAAAAAAATTGAAAAAAGAAAAAAAAATTGAAGTAGCCGCAAGACTAAAGAATCATGGGGAGAAAGCCATGAGTTCTGTGCTTTGCTTTCTCCTCCTCTGGAATTGCTCTGCTGTCTTAGGAATTGAATCTACTTTCTCCTTGATAGATGAACTTCGTCCTGGCTGGATATTTTGTTGATCTTCTGGGGGAGGGGCCTGTTGTAGTGATTCTCAAGTGTCTTTGCCCGAGGCGGGATTGCACCGCCCTTACCGGCGGCCGGACTAAGTAATCGGCTCGGGTTCGCTTTTGGGAGCTTCTGTTCCCTGAACGCTTTCCGTAGAGTTCCGGAGGACGGGAATGAAAATGGCGGCCTCCTAGTCTCCGGCCCAGAGGAGCCGAGAGCCTGGGGCCCCACTCCTCAGTGCGCCCCCAGAGGACAGCACCCAATCACTCCCGTATCCCCAGCCTCTAGCCGCGCTCCGAGCTCACCCAGCCCGCGACCAGTTCAAGGTAACCCCGAGCTGAGAGTTCAGTCCTCGGCTCTGTCTTTGCAGCCGGTTTCTCCGTTCTAATACCTGCGAGCTCTCCGACACTCTGACACCCCCGATCCTTCTGTGACCTTGCGGGGCCTGGGGCCACGCTGGCCCCGCGTGGGCTTCACCCCGGTTTAGCCCCTGGAGCAATGTCCCTCAGTGGAACAGACTTTTAAAAGTCCTGATTTTGTGCTCCGTTGCTCCGCCGCTTGCCGGGAGCCGGCCCCTCCCCCCGCGGTCTATCTTCCCGTCGTTTTAGATTCACTTCTCCGCCAGTCCTACCTTTCAGAAAGTGGTTGATTTTCTGTTTCTAGAGTTGCTGTTCTTCTTCTCTTCGCTCTCCCGTTGGATTTGTAGGTGTTTGCAATGTTTAGATAAGCTATCGAGCTGATCTCCTGCTACCTGATGTAGTCTCAGGCTGCTACTTCTCCGCCATCTTGACTCCCCCTTCTGTCTTTCCTTGTAATTGAGGATACTTATATAGTAGAGTTTTGCAACTTAGTTTTATGAGGTCTGATTGTCAAAATTTGTATACTCTAGCTTCTAAGCTTATTCACATCTTCAAGGAGCTTAGAATGTGAATAAAAAACAAAAAAGACTCACAGAAAAATAACTAATAAATTGTTGAGTACCTGTTTCTTAAAGCAGAGTTTCCACCTATGTTCTAAGGGAAATGTTAAATTTAATTTTTCTCAAATATATCACAAAACTTGACAAATGTAGAACTCAATTTTATGTTGTCTAAATGGGCAACTTCATTGTTGTGCTGAAAAAAAAAATCAGATGATTTATGGAGGTTAGTTTGTTTTTAACTGTCATGTAGACAAGGTGACAACTTGCTGATAAAGATAAGAGATCTTTAGGACCAGAACGAAGAAGTGACTCGTGTTTATTTATTTTTGTTTGTTTCAAGTTTTTATTAAATTGGTAGGTAGTTAATATATAGTGTAATATCAGTTTCAGAAGTAGAATTTAATGATGCATCATTTACATATCATACCCAGTGTTCATCACAAGTGCCCTACTTAATACCCATCACCCATTTAATCCATCCCCCACCCATGATCCGTATTTATATAAGGAAGAAAGTATTATCAAGGCAGTAAAATGTCTGTTTGAAGATTAATCGACACTACGAAGTTAATTATCAAATAATATGTGTGTATAACTGTGTATGACAGAATTATAGATACTAAGGGACATTTTTTATTTGACAGTAATTACATTTTTAACAACTTTATTGAGATTTCTGACATATAAAAATTGTATATATTTAAAGTATACAACTTGATATTTTGATATATGCATACATCGTGAAAACGGCACCACGATCAAAGTAAATGACACATCAAAACCTCTACATAGTTACCATTTGTCTGTGTGGGTTGAGCAGATTCAAGTTAAAATCTATCTTCTTAAACAAATTTCAAGTATAAAATATAATAATGTTAAATATTACCACCATGCTATAAATTAGATCTCTAGACCTCATTTATCTTCTGTAACTAAAACTTTGTACCCTTTGGCCAACATCTAAGTTCCTTCTCCTGCCCCTCCCTGCTACCCCTGGCAACTAGCATTATACTCTTTGCTTCTATTAGTCTGAGTATTTTAAATATGACATATAAGTGAGATCATACAGTAATTGTGTTGCTGTGTCTGGCAGATTTCTCCTACCACAATGTCCTCCAGGTTCATCCATGTTTATGCAGATGACACGGTTTCCTTTTTTTCTTTTTAAGCAAATATATTATTTTCATTTATTTTCTTTTGAGTGGTTAAGTAACCTTTTTCTCTTTTCCTATCTGCTTCTTTCATTTCTTTATTTTTCATCATGAGAAATGTACTCTTCAATCCGCATCACATATTTCACCCACCCACCCCCATCTTCCATCTGATAACCAAAATTTGCTGTCTACAGTTAAGAGTCTGCTTTTTGGTTTCTCTCTCTTTCTTTTTCCTTTGCTCATTTATTTTGTTTCTTAAATTCCACATATGAGTGAGATCATATGGTATTTGTCTTTCTCTGACTTATTTCACTTGGCATTATACTCTCTAGTTCCATCTACATTGATCCACATTGTTGCAAATGGCAAGATTTCTTTTCTTTTTTTTTTTTGAAGGATGAATATATAACTAGATATATAGATATATATATATACTTCCCATATATTAGATACTATGAATAATTCTACAATTAACATAAGAGTTTGAGATGCATATTTAATTTTATATATTATATTTTTATATTATATATTATATTTATAATATAATATTTTTATATTATAATATTATATTATAAATATATTATATTATAAAAATAATATTTTATATTATATATTATATTTATATATATATATGTGGGATTGCTGGATCATGTAGCAGTTCTAATTTTAAGTTTTTGAGGAAACTCCATACTGTTTTCTGTAATGGTTCTACCAATTTATACTCCTGCCAACTGTGTACAAGAGTTCCCTTTCTCTACACTCTCACCAATACTTTTAACATTTTCCTTTTTGATAATAGACATTCCCAACAGTATGATGTGATAGATAATTATTATTTTCATTTATATTTCCTTGATGATTAGTGATGTTGAGCACCTTTTCATGTACTTGTTGGCTATTTGTATGTCTTCTTGTGAAAAAATGTCTGTTTAGGTCTTTGGCCCATTTCTCTTAATTGGTTGGTTGTTTCTTTTAGAGTTAAGCTATATGAGTTCCTTATATATTTTGGATATGACTCCTTATCAGGTATATGATGTGCAAATATTTCCTCCATCATGTAGAATGCTTTCTCACTCTGTTGGTATTTCCTTTGTTATACATAAGCTTTTCAGTTTGATGCAGTCCCACATGCTAGTTGTCTGGTGGCTGCTTTTGGTGGCAGGCAGATGGATGTCTGATTTTGTTTTTGTCACCTCTGCTTTTATTGTCATGGCAATTGTCAAGATCAATGTCAAAAATCTTTTCCCCTATGTTTTTTTTCAGTATTTAAATTTATTTATTTTTTCAGCGTAACAGTATTCATTGTTTTTGCACCACACCCAGTGCTCCATGCAATACGTGCCCTCCCTATTACCCACCACCTGTTCCCCCAACCTCCCACTCCTGACCCTTCAAAACCCTCAGGTTGTTTTTCAGAGTCCATAGTCTCTTATGGTTCACCTCCCCTTCCAATTTTTTTTTTAATAAACATATAATGTATTTTTATCCCCAGGGGTACAGGTCTGTGAATCGCCAGGTTTACACACTTCACAGCACTCACGATAGCACTTACCCTCCCCAATGTCCATAGCCCCCTCCCCCTCTCCCAACCCCACCTCCCCCCAGCAACCCCCAGTTTGTTTTGTGAGATTAAGAGTCACTTATGGTTTGTCTCCCTCCCAATCCCATCTTGTTTCATTTATTCATCTCCTATCCCCCTAACCCCCCATGTTGCGTCTCCATGTCCTCATATCAGGGAGATCATATGATAGTTGTCTTTCTCCGATTGACTTATTTCACTAAGCATGATACCCTCTAGTTCCATCCACGTCGTCACAAATGGCAAGATTTCATTTCTTTTGATGGCTGCATTGTATTCCATTGTGTATATACCATTGCTTCTTTATCCATTCATCTGTTGATGGACATCTAGGTTCTTTCCATAGTCTGGCTATTGTAGACATTGCTGCTATAAACATTCGGGTACACGTGCCCCTTCGGATCACTGCATTTGTATCTTTAGGGTAAATACCCAGTAGTGCAATTTCTGGGTCATAGGGTAGTTCTATTTTCAACATTTTGAGGAACCTCCATGCTGTTTTCCAGAGTGGTTGCACCAGCTTGCATTCCCACCAACAGTGGAGGAGGGTTCCCCTTTCTCCGCATCCTCGCCAGCATCTGTCATTTCCTGACTTGTTCATTTTAGCCATTCTGACTTCCCCTATGTTTTTTTCTAGTAATTTTACATTTAAGTATTTCAGTTCTTAAGTTTAAATATTGGATCCATTTTGAATTGATTTTTATAGTATGGTGTCATATAAGGGTTCAATGTAATTATTCTGCAAGTGATTATCTACAACATGTAACACTATTTATTGAAAAAAATGACAAAAATATTTTTCCATGTTGTGTTCTTGTATTCTTGATGAAGATCAGTTCTGTAAATGTATGGATTTATTTCTAGAATGTCCATTATGTTCAATTGGTCTATGTGTCTGTTTCTATGCCTGCACCATGCTATTTTAATTATTATAACTTTGTAATATATTCTGAAACAAGAAAGAGTATTAACTCTAGGTTTATTCTTCTTACTCAAGATTTTTTTGACTCTTTGTAGTCTTTTGTTGTTCCATATACTCTTTTGATTGCTTTTTCTATCTCTGTAAAGAATGCCATTGGGATTTTAATAGAGATTGCATTGAATCCGCAGATCATTTGGGTAGTAGAGACTTCTTTTTTTTAAGATTTTATTTATTTATTTGACAGACAGAGAGATCACGAGTAGGCAGAGGGGCAGGCAGAGAGAGAGAGGGGGAAGCAGGCTCCCCACTGAGCAGGGAGACTGATGTGGGGCTCGATCCCAAGACCCTGAGATCATGACCTGAGCTGAAGGCAGAGTCTTTAAGTCACTGAGCCACCCAGGCACCCCAGTTGAGGCGTTTTAATATTATTAATTCTCTTAATCCATGATCACAGGATGTCTTCCCATTTTCTGTGACTAATTTCTTTCATCATGAGAAATTTCATCATGAGGAACAGTCCATACATACTGTGTGCATATATCTTTTAACCCTCTGGTTAAGTTTTTCTGTCATTGTTTTGTTTTTGTTGTTGTTGTTGTTGTTTTCTTTTTCTTTCTTTTTTTTATTTCTTTTCAGTGTAACAGTATTCATTGTTTTTGCACCACACCCAGTGCTCCTTGCAATAAGTGCTCTCCCTATTACCCACCACCTGGTTCCCCCAACCTCCCAGCCCCTGCCCCTTCAAAACCCTCAGGTTGTTTTTCAGAGTCCATAGTGTCTCGTGGTTCATCTCCCCTTCAAATTTCCCTCAACACCTTTTTGTTTTTTTGTGTGTTTTTTTGTAAGTATCTCATTCTTTTGTAAATGGGATTGTTTTCTTAATTTCATTTTTAGATGATTCATTTTTAATGTATAGAAATGCCACCAAAGATCACAACAAAAATAAATGAAGGAAAGGATAGAACAACAATATTAAAAAAACACAAAACAAATAATTTTTTGAAAACATAAGCAACATTGACAAACTTTAGCTAGACAAACAAAGAAAAAGGAGATGATATTCAAATAAATAAAATCAGAAATAAAAGCAAAGACATTACTCAGAAACAAAAGGGATCATAAGAGACTGTAATAAATGACTATATGCCAACAAACTGGACATATTCTTAGAAGCATACTTCTTACCAAGGATGAATCAAGGAGAAATAGAAAGTTTGAGTAGACCAATAACAAATAAAGAGATGAATTAATAATAGAAAACCTCCTAACCAAGAAAAACTTAAAGCAGATGACTTCACAAGTGAATTTTACCAGTGATTAAAGAATTAATACTAAATAGAGCTTAAACTCTTCCAAAAAAATAGATAAGGGAATACTTCCAAAATAATTTTATAAGGCTAACATCACCCTGATATCAAAGCCATACAAAATTATCACAACAAAAGAATACTACAAGCTAATATCCTTAACTAATATAGATGCAAAAATCTACAATAATATACTAGAAGCCAAATCCAATAGCACATTAAATAATTATATATATAAATTAGGTAAGTGAGATTTATTCCAAGGGTACACATATAGTTCAATGTATACAAATAAATGTGATAGCACATCAGCAAAATGAAAGATTAAAAACCACATGATCATTCAAAAGAAGCAAAAAAAAGCATTTGATAAAGTTCAGCATCCAAACATGATATAAAGTTCAGCATCCAAACATGATAAAATAACCTCTCAATAAAATAAGTATACCAAAAACTTACCTCAATGTAATCAAGGTCATTCACTAAAAGCCCACAGCTAATATTATAATTAATGGGAATTATTATTATAATTAATAGAAAACTCTAAGATCTGGTATAAGGCAAATATGCTCACTCTCAACACTTCTATTCAATACAGTCCTGGAAGTCCTCCGTTTACCTATGACATAATCATAGATGTAGAAAACCCTAAAGGCTCAACAACAATAACAACAATAACAATAACAACAAAACCCAACCAGTTAGACTAAGGAAATTCAGCAATTACATTTTAAATATTGATAACCTGATTCCTGTAATCACTTTAACAGTGTTACCAACAATTGCAAAGTCTTCCTGTGTGTCACAGACTAACTTCTGGGAACCATTATTATTCAAGACTATGCTTACTTCTGGGAAAATCTAGCACAATTCCACACATGCTTTGATAGTTAGAGGGGAGTAAGCATGAAACCACATAGAGATGTCAAATGAGGGACAGATCAGCATGAACAAAGCATAGATGGACAAAACTCAAGTTTGGATGTGTCAAAGACAGATTACGCAATAGCAGGTACAGATGGTGTAAAATCTTTGATATTGTGCCCTACCTGGGAGTTTGGACTTTGGAAGTTAATCTTGATGGTAATGGAAATCCTAAAGAGTTAGAACAGGTAAGTTAGTTGCATATGTATGTCCAGTTTTTCCAACACCATTTATGAAAATAGAATCTTTGCTCTATTGTCTTCTTTTTGCTCTTTTATCAATGATTAGTTGACTATATTCATGTAGGTCTACATTTGGTCTCTCCATTCAGTTACACTGATCTATTTGTCTGTTCTTTCACCAATACCTCACTGTCTTATTGCCGTAGCTTTCTAGTACGTCTTGAGGTCTGGTAATGTTAGTCTTCCATCTTTCTTCTTCAATATTGAGTTGGCTATTCTGGTTCTTTTGCCTCTCCATATAAATTTTACAATCAATCTGTTGATATCCACAAAATTACTTGCTGGGAGATTTTGATTAGCATCACATTGAATCTATAGGCCAATTTGGGAAGAAATGACATCTTGAATATTACATCTTCCTATCAATGAACATGGAATGTCTCTCTATTTATTTAGTTCTTATTTGATTGTGTTCATCAGGGTTTTGTCATTTTCCTCATATAGATCTCATATATACTTTGTTAGATTTACACATAAACATTTCATTTTGTGTGGTGCTAATATAGATGGGGTTGTGTTTTTATTTTTTTTAATTTCAAATTCCACTTGTTCATTGCTAGTACTTAAGGAAGTAATTAAATTTTGTATATTAACTTTGAATCATACAATCCTACCATAATCCTTTTTGTTTCTGGAGAGTTCTTTTGGCTGTTGTTTGTTTGTTTTATTTTTTTTTAATTTTGTTTTAGTGTTTTGGATTATCTACATACATGATAATAATATCTATGACCAAAGCCAGTTTTATCTCTTCTTTCCCAACTTGTATAACTTTGCTCCCTTTTCTTTCCTATTGCATTAACTCAGATTTTCCACCACAATGCTGAAAAGGAGTAGTGAGAGGGGCACCCCGTCTTGTCCTTGACAGTAGTTGGAAATCTTCAGGTTTTTCATTATTAAGTGTGATACTTGCTGTAGGATTCTTGTAGGTATTCTTTGCCAAGTTGATGAATTTCCCCTCTAACCTGGTTAAATTTTGAGGCCATGATAATAGTAAATTTAATATTCTGGGCAGTTGTATGATAGGGTTGGTTAAAAACAACACAATGAGGTGTGCCTGGGTGGCTCAGTGGGTTAAGCCTCTGCTTTCGGTTCAAGTCGTGATCTCAGAATCCTGGGATTGAGCCCTGCATCGGGCTCTCTGCTCAGCAGGGAGCCTACTTCCCCCTCTCTCTCTGCCTGCCTCAATGACTGCTTGTGATCTCTCCCTCTGTCAAATAAATAAATAAAATCTTTTAAAAAATTAAAAAAATAAAAAGTTCACAATGATTCTGGTTTTGGATACACTAATTTTATAAATATCTGCAATATATAGTGAAGGGTCTACCATGATGTTGGATCTGTTAATTTGGAGTTCAACAGACAATTCAGGGCTAAGTAATATAATCTGAGAGGTTTGCTAATGATTAAAAAAAAAAAAAAAAGCAAAGCAACAAACTCTATTTCCCAGTCTTGCCTAGCGAGAAGCTTGACAAAAATGGGCTTGCCTACTTGCAAGGTTAAAATTCACAGAATTTTTACAGCCTATTTGCTCTAGACATGTCTAAATAGATTTTTTTTAAGATTTTATTTTTATTATTTATTTGACAGAGAGAGAGAGAGAGAGAGAGATCACAAGTAGGCAGAGAAGCAGGCAGAGAGAGAGGAGGAAGCAGCCTCCCCACCTAGCAGAGAGCCCGATGTGAAGCTCCATCCCAGGACCCTGAGATCATGACCTGAGCTGAAGCTAGAGGCCCAACTCTCTAAGCCACCCAGGCGCCCCTAAATAGATTTCAGTTGATTATTTCTTCCTACCTATGCAGGAGTCTAAATGTAAACAAAATACTTTCCCCAAATAATCCTTCATTGGAAATGAAAAACAATCACAATTCATGATTCACAGAAATGTTCACTTTCTTAGAATGATTCTAATCTAATGACTTTGTGTGTGTGTACACGTGTCAGAGATAAGGCATGGGAATGAAGGATCATGAAAACTAGTAATTTACTTTAGACAGGTACATTTCCTTTCAACCAAGGTCTTGGAAATGAGGTACTTGTTTCATAACTAGTGTCCTAATTGTAAAAAAGAAAAAAAAAAAGACAGCAAGAGACATAAGGCAAGGTTATTAGACCATAAAGCCATAAAGTAACAAGAAAATAAGAGACACATCAGAAATATTTGAAAGCAACAAATCAACTTGCTAATTAGAAACCTTGGCTACTGTATCATAAAGTCACAGAAATAAGTAAGAAGCCATTTAACAATACAATTGGGTGTTTTTGTGAATTATAATAACTTATTTGTAACCAGTTTCTCTGAACAAAGGCAATCATTTTCTTCTTGTTCATGATAAACAACACAAAACAAAAAAAGAGGGTTCTCTTAAGAATGATGATTGGGATTTAGGATTGGAGAGTAAAAGGGAGAGCACAACATAATAAATAATTGGTTTCCATCTGTTTGTGCAAATGAGGAAAGAGGACAAAGGGTATGTGCCCAAGTGACATTGCCCAAGATCATGGAGAAAAGATTATTTGAAATGGGAAATCTACAAGACAATGGCTTTGGAGGATATGATACAATATATATTAAAAAAAAACAAAAAACAAACAAAAAAAAACCAGATGCATATAGCAGGTACCAGAATACCTGATGTGAAAGGCTGACTGGCATTTGCAGAACGGGTCAGCATTTCCACCTACTTATCTCTGCAGTTGAGCTGAGCCCGCACATGAGCAAGAGTATCTATTCTGAGAGGTACATAAATGTAGCTTTATGTCCTACCACCGTACTATTCATGTTTTGATCTTGTTCTTTACAAGTTCCAGCTTTCAAAACGTGCAGAGTAGACAACCTGACACACTGCTAGAAGTTCTGACACTCGCTGAGAAGACTTCACTCAACACAGTTTCCTGGGCTACTCTTGAATGTGCAACAGATTATATTTTCTAAACATGCAAACATACAGTCATCTGGGGTTAATCCTCGTTTTTCTAGGGCTCTATATTAGTTAATTAATCTACTTTAAAAATGCATTTGTAACTCCAAAATCAATCATCCCAGTGCTTTTGTGGTCATTCACAGGGATGCCTAGAGTGGAAAAAATTTTTAAATTATCCAGCATGTACGTTCCTGGATAAAGTCAGAGAAGACATGCCATGCTTTGATATTTTAGCTCTCATACTATAAACAAATTTCTTTTTTCTTTTCCCTTTTTTTTTGTGATCTGTATAGTGCCATGGTTTTCACAATATTCGTGCTTTTCTTGATAATTTTGTTGTTTTAAATGTGCCCCAAGCTTAGTCCTGAACTTCTGTCTACTGTTTTCCTATTATGCACCTTACAGGGAAAAACACTTTCTAGATAAGTTTTACTCAGGCATGAGTTATGGTGCTGTTGACCATGCATTCAATTTCAGTGAATCAACAGTATTTGTTAAATAAGGTGTCTTTAAAATAAAATGTGAATAAAGCAAAGTTATGTGTTAATTATTATTTTTCTTTTTTTAATGTATTAATTGATGAAAATATGTGACTATAGGCTTGCAAGAAACTAACTCTATTTTCCCTAGGAGCAATGGTTCAGTATTTGCTAATTCAGGGTCCGGGACAACTGTATAGGACATAACTATTGCCAATAATGGGCACTGACTCTGTGTGTGCATGTGTATATATATTTCTTCATGTTCTTCAATTTTCTTACAATGGAACTGACACCATTTTCATCAAGAGATGAGGTATCTGCTTCCTTCTTTTAAAACTGGGTGGAGGATTGTGAACTGTCTGACCAAGAGAAAATGGTAAAACTGATGTTCTATAGTATCAGGGATTAGATCACCAAAAGAAAACAATTTCTATCTGCCTTTCATGGACATGCCCTTTGGAGACCTGAGGCATCCTGTGAAAAGCCCATGCAGGAGAAACTACAAGAAGCAAACACACGATGCGATAAATGGTCAGGGGATGCAATCTGTTTTACTCTGCTGATTCTGAGGCAACAGCCAATCCCAACCACTGACTGTGTGGCTGACTGAATCTTGCTGAGACTCCAGCCCCAGTTAGACTCTGACTGAGACAATGGGGAGACTCACTGGCAACTGCCTGGCTGAGCTCTGCCCACTGCTGGAGTTAAGTGGTTGTTTTGTTTACTTTTTTGGTAAAATAGATCTATTTATTTATTTATTTTTATTTTATTTTATTTCTTTTCAGTGTTCTAAAATTCATTGTTTATGCACCACACCCACTGCTCCATGCAATACGTGCCCTCCTTAATTAACTTATTTATTTACGAAAGCGTGTGAAGGGGGGAGGGGGCAAAGGAAGGGGGAGGTGCAGAGGGAGAGGAAATACCAAAAAGACTCCCCACTGAGTGCAGAGCCCCAACAGGGCTCAATCTCAAGACCCCTGAGATCATGACCCCAGCTGAAATCAAGAGGCGACCTCTTAACCGATTGAGCTACCCAGGTGCCCAAAGTGATTTTAAGCTACCACTTATTTGGAGATAATTTGTCCACAGACATCATTGTCAGAACAGCTTGGATGCAGTATGCTCACTTTCAGCTAGTATCAGATTAATAGAAAGGCCCACCTGCAAGACTCCCTAAGGGTCCGTGTGTGGAGGTTGAGGGAAAATAGTGCAATAGGAAGATTAAGGACTAGAGGAACGTGCGTCCTCTGTTAGTCTCATTGACTTATGATTTCCAGATCTGCACAGGCCTGATCCCAACCAAATCCTTTCCTGTTGATGGATGAATGCTATTGTGCACACCCAGCCTCATGATTTTTAAAATCAGATAATACTGAGCTCATGCGGGGCAGTTCAGCAAGCATAGGCTCTCAGCGCTCTGAGTTTAGACATTCTGGCTCCATGAGAGTCTGGTAGGCTGAAGGAAAGCAAAAGTACAGAAAACATGGCTTTTAACTCCAAAAACATAGTTTAAGCTATGATCACTACTCTAGTGTGAGTAGAGGCACTATAGAGCATCCCTGTCTGATTCGTCACTTGAGATACCATTGGAACTGCTGGGTCATAAGGCCCATGTGTCAGGGCATCTTGCATCAAATAATGAGCAGGGATAGTAGCCCTCAAATCTGTCAGACTTATGGGTGACTCCATGGGAAATGGTATAGTGGGGCTTCAAAAAATTAAAAGTAGAATTACCATATGAGCCAAGAATTCCACTTCCGAATATACACACAAAAATACTCAAAACAGGATCTTGAAGAGTTGTCTAAACACCTATGTTCATCCTAGCATTATTTACGGTAACTGAAAGGTGGAGGCAACCTAACAGCCCACCGACGGATGAGTGGATAAAAAAATATGTGATATGTAGACACAATGGCATATTATGTGGTCTTGGTGAAGAATGATATTCTGACATGCACCACCACATGGATGGCTTGAGGACATTCTGCTAAGGGAAATAAACAGGTCATAAAAAGACAATACAGTATGGTTCCACTTCTGTGAAGGACCCGGAGGAGTCAAATGAATAGAGACTGAATGTAGAGTGGTGGGTGCCAGGGGCTGGGAGGACAGAGGAATGGGCAGATGTTGCTTAATGGGTGTAGATTCAGTTTTGCAAGATGAAAACAGTTCTGGAGACAGATTTTACAATATGAATGAACTTACTACTACTGAACTAGACAGCTAAGAATGGATAGGATGGTAAGTTGTATTTTATGTGTATGTCCCCACAATTAGAAAAATGATCAATGGTTGCCAAAGGTTTGGGAGAGGGAGAGAAAGATGACTAAGTGGAGCACTAGAGATTTTTAGGGCAGCGGAACTATTCTGCATGAGACTGTGATGGTGGACGCATGATACTACGCATTTGTCAACACCCACAGGACATTACAACCCAAAGAGTGAACCCTAATGTGAACTATGGACCTTAGTTAATAATAATGTATCAATATATTTAACTATAACAATGATACCACCTAAGTACAAGATGTTGTTAATAGAAGTAAGTTAAGTATGAGTGTGGGGAAGTATATGGGCACTTTCTGTATTTTATGCTCAATTTTTTTTTCTAAAACTTAACTAAACTCTAACTAAATAAAATCTGATACCTTAAGGAAATATATGTTAGGGGCACTTGGTGGGGTGATGAGTGAGGTGACGAACTCTTAGTTTCCCTTTGGGTCTGATCTCAGGGTCATGTGACTGAGCCCTCTGTCGGGCTCTGCACTCAGCACAGTCTGCTTGGGTTTCTCTCTTCCTTCTTCCTCTGCCCTTCCTACTCTGTTTCTCTCTCTCTCTCAAATAGATAAATAAAAGCTTTTAAAAAATAGATTTATTATTCCTTAAATGGATCAGAGTAGCACGCACACATGGCATGAGTATTCTCCAAAATCCAAATTCCCAAGGGTTATGACTTATTTTTATTTTCCCCATATCGGATGGGACAAGGCACAACAACATGCCATTTATCTTAGAGACGATCTATATCCAAACCTGGCCCAGACCACAAGGTCCCTAGAAACCTCATTAATGTATAAATACCACTGAAATTTCTCTGGCAAATGATTCCTATTAAAGCACCTAGGCTTTTCTGTATTCCCTTAACTAATGCAAAATGTCATCTCTGTTATGTAACAGCATGATGTGTTGGGAAAAATTAGTATGATTACATTACTACATATTATGTTAAGAAAGAGCACATTAAAGTGGATATAATCCTGAAGTAACACTGTGAAGGAATATTGCTGTCCTTGCCAGATGAGATCGGACTCCTCCCAATTGGATCTATCAATTGGGAATGAGAAATTAATTTTTGATCAGTCAACTAATGGCTTCATACTATTGCCAGAATCTGTTTGATTTGTCTGAGTAAAGAGGCCAACCTCAGAAAACATCCTACAATTAGTGTTAATACCTGATGAAGTTCAATATAATCTATAGTCGTTTTTCAAAATCAGTCTTGGAAGATAACTCAACATGTTAAGGTATCAAGTTGGAGATTCTAGCCAGCTGTCCATTGAAGAATGAGAGGAATAACCACAGAATGAGTTCTTGGGCTCTCAGCACCCCATGTGTGACTGACTTAGGCCAGCTTTCCATTTATTGCCTGATCTCTGTAAGCTCTCATTCTGACCTAAAGATTCTTTAGATTCTGGTAGATTAACTCCGAACTCCCAAAGATCTAGGTATATCCCTTTCACCAGTACATGGTAACCTTGTTAAATGGCTCCAGGTGCCTTGGGGAAGAGCTTAGAGGAAGAGCCACAGGGTGCATCTAAGGCAGGAATAAATACAGCTGCTCTGAACATCATTTTCAAACACATCCAGCCTCCTCTTCATTCAGGGGCCTCTGGCTCTGACTTAGCTGCGGGAATTAGGCTTCAGGTCATACATTTTCACTTTAGCTTCTCAAATCAGGTTTCCGCTCCTCAGACCTGGGGGTTATATGCATCAAGATACCCCTCAGTGAGCTTCACCTCTATGCCGTTACTTTGGATAGAAAATCATTTAGTTATCATCACAGATTCCCATGGGCCAAAACACTTCATCTTTGAAATCTTTTATAGTAATGTGCCAATCTTACCTCTGATAGTTAAGTATCACCAGCACCTACACCCTGCTACTATGAGGTTTTATTACTCTCACTGAAATCAGAGAGCCCAATTCCATGGTAGAATTTCACCCCACCATGCCCATCACGACAGAACTTTCAAGATGCTAGTGTTTTTTTCAACCATAAATTTTGAATGGCTTGGTGAGGAGAATTTTCCCACGGGCCTTCCCAGAGTTATTTTTAGGATATGATGAGTTTACCCAGACTGTATCCCATCCAGTATTCCCCTGATATATCACTTCAGGCGATTCTTTCCTCTAAAGCACAGAAGTTAAGTTCTGGCATGTCAACATTTTAGAGTATAGACCATACCTTATTTATAATAAATATAATAGTTTATTATAAATGTTACCTGTCCTTCAAGCTAACACATGCGATTTTAAATCTTGGTTGAACACACACATATTAGAAGGTTTTTTCTCATATAATCTTACATTTTATCCTTTTTGACATTTTATAACTAGGATCTATCCCTACATATGCTTCCCGATTTTTTGATGATAGAAGCTCATAAGATTTTTGTAATTCCTTTATGTATATTTCTCTCCACCTAGAGTAGACCTTGCAGTTGTTTCCTCGGACATACTGGAATTTTACTTTCATTGTGGGTCTGGGGGAAAAAAAAAAGTGTTGAGGAAGAATTTTAAATAGAGTAGGCATTCCTTTATGAAGCACATGATCCAGGTGAATTTCTGCAGGATTTTTTTTTTCATTTTTAATTTATTTATTTTTTCAATATGCAGAATTTTTAATAAAAGGGATGTCTGATTTACTCAGATTGGGAGAAGGGAATTCATTATCTACAAAATTATGCACTTGCTGAAATCCTTCCAATGATAAAACTATGCTAAAATTGCACAAGATAATGGATAAATTTTTAGATGGCTTAGAAACTTTCTGGTCCAGCACTTCTTTGGGTAGGGAATTGAAAGATATAAGTTTATTGTCATTTGTGGGGGGGGGGTGGCACCTGTGTGGCTCAGTTAGTTAAGTGACTGCCTTCGGCTCAGGTCAGGATCCCAGAGTCCTGGGATCAAGCCCTGCATTGGGCTTCTTGCTCCTCGGGGAACCTGTTCTCTCTCTCCCTCTTCCTGCCACTCCTCCAGCTTGTACTTTTTCTCTATGTGTCAAATAATTAATCTTTAAAAAATTGCATGGAGCACTGGGTGTGGTACAAAAACAATGAGTACTGTTATGCTGAAAATAAATACATAAATTTTTTAAAAATGTCATTTTTGTAAGCTTTCTAGAACAGTCAGAAGCACTCAGCCTGTCTCACAAGTTTTGTAATCATTATTGTTTCTATAACTATCAAATTCAGTAGCCATTTGCTCATCCAAAGCGCTGACCCAAAAACCAAACTCTACCCTTTCCACCATCTGGAGATAATCTGTGTAATAATGAGACCACTTATGCCATAGGTTTTCAGAATCCCATCTCATCTGTAAGGAGATCATTGATATACTCAACAAGTATTTAGGTACAGTGTTGAGTGTTCTTTGTTTGGTTTTAGCTACTCTATCAGGCAGAATTCTAACAGGATACACCCCTGTTTATAGTTCAAATGAAAGTACTTTAGCAAGGGGACAGAGATGTGAGCAGAGTTAAGGGACCAAATGAGGGATTTTGAAACACCCAGACTAGCAACAACACTAAGCCAATGCTACCATCGGGCTAAAGTTTTAAAGTAAGGGTTAGTACTGTCAGAGCTCAGGGATGGCTGGATCTGAAGAGCATGGAGTATATAGAAGTAACTATATACTCTTAGAGGACAAAGGTGGTGCCAGATTAATGACTCCAAGGCAGACAGTGCAAAGCAGAAATATCCTCTTGATTTTACCCATATTTGCCTCTACTGATCTTCAGCTGGTGCTTGCATTGATTGAATAGAGGGAAAAGCAATCAGCAAGCCAATGTGGTGGTACGGACCCCTGAAACCAACCACTCAAGGTACACAGCCGAATAAAGAAGTGCAGAGAATGGATCCGTTGGTGAAATAGGGAAAAAAGAAAGTCGTCAAGGCAATAATTCAACAGTCAAGGCCAGATATCACCATGCCTTGGACCATTTATGAGATTTGAGATTTATGACCATTTATGAGAATTTATGAGATTTTGGACATATTCCTAAGAAAGATATAACAAGACTTGAGGTGGGTTGACTGTGCATCTAGGAAAGAGGAATAAGAAATAGATATAGAAAAATTTATGGAAAAAGCAGGATTGAGAGAACATTTAATTTGAATAAGATAACTCTGAAATGTCATTGACCATCTAAGGGGAGAGGCCAAGTAAGCAGCTAAAATATATAAATCTAGAGTTCAGAGCAGAGTCTAGCCTGGAGATATAATTCACAATTAGTATTATTATTTAAGAATTATAATTGCTGGGGTGCCTGGGTGGCTCACTGGGTTAAAGCCTCTGCCTTCGGCTCAGGTCATAATCTCAGGTCCTGGGATCCAGCCTCGCGTCGGTGGGCTCTCTGCTCAGCAGGGAACCTGCTTCCTCCTCTCTCTCTGCCTGCCTCTCCGCCTATTTGTGATCTCTGTCTGTCAAATAAATAAATAAAATCTTAAAAAAATTTAAAAAAAAGAATTATAATTGCTAAATAATCTGTAAAGTGCTTAGCTGATAATAGGAATCCAAAAAATGTGAAGTTCTATTTCTTTTGGTCTTCAAAGGAAGACAAGAATGGCTTATGCCCAAACACCCCCTTCTATCTGAGCCTGACAAATACAGCAAAATGGAGGAGATTTCAAAGGGGATGAAATCACAAGTGTAAAATATACAGTCAATAGAACAAATACTGCAGTAGATATAATTCTGAAAATAAGGCAAACCACAGGGGGCTCTATTTCTTCTGGATGCAATTGGGTTTATATACCACCCAGAGAAATCTCTGTAGCCTTTAACAATACCTCACTGAGCATATAATTGCCAGAAAGGTGGGAAGGAATTAAGAACTGTGAGTAATATCCTTTGTAATGTCTCACAGAGAAAGGTTAAGGAAATTTCATTTGCTATGAGAATATGGAAATAAATTAGTTAAGTCACCATGGAAAATCAGGCAGGCAGGACCAGATAGTGATAAGATCCAGAGGAAGAAATATGAGACTTTTAAAAATAGACATTTTAATTCATACAATAATAAATGTAAGACCAATTTTATAGAGGAGAACCAATGCAAAAAGCATCAAGATTTTTCAGCTTAAGTTAGAAAGAACTAGATGTCTTTATAAGACAAGCCAGTTGTTATGAGGTTTTACTATTTATTTACATATTTTAATGGGCAGGAAACAAATGAATCAAATCAAGCCTTAAACCTGGAAATCTCTTTAACATTCTCAGAAGACTGAGAGTAAGAAGGAAAAAAAAAAAGTTTGAAGTGAAATTACCAGAAACCCTTTCTAGAATTTGAGTCTTACTGGTCATAATGGTTGTTGAAACATTTATTCAAGACCTATTTACCTTTTAGTCCTCCTTTTATGACAATTTGGGTTCTCAACAACTATTAATGCCTTATTTGATTAATTGGGTACAAACCTGATATACTAGTAGTAGGTAGAAAGAAGATCATCTTTTGTGCCAGAAAGTGAATATGAATGGCAGAGTAGAGTCATTTTTATGTAATAGAGACTAGAGGATGGTAATGAGGATAAATGAAATTTAAGTCACAAACACCCAGGAATAAGAATTGCAAGCCCTTATCTATTTCACAGATAAATCCAAAACTGAAGAGAATGGATGATTGAGGTCAAAGCTGATTGCTTATCTCCTGACATGGAAATATGGGATGGAGAAGACCATGTTGTGGTGGGACACAACCCCTGGATGCCTATGGGGTCTGCACTTGACTCCATGAACACCACTTTCCCAGTTTTATGTATCCAAGTCATATCCTATTTGGCTAAGGTAAATGTGGGTGTAAGTCATAGCACATCTCCAACTGGCTTAAACAATAGATGTTAGTTACTGGATTCATTGGTTTATTTGCTACAAAGTCCAGAATTGGAGTCAATCTTGAGTTGAGTCTGATTTATCAAGTCAAAAACACATAAAAGAATATGTTTCTTTCCTTCTTTTCCCGCTGTTTCCGAGGGAGTCAGCCTTATCTTAAGGTTGACTTGCCACTGTGGTCACCAGATAGCTGGCAATAGGAGACCAAAGCCTGAGGTCAGGGATAGGGATGTAGGTGAGACCATCCCAGCTGAGCAGCTGGTACTCCCTGGGGGAGATTCCTCTAAGCAGTATCCTTGACCAAGAGCAGAAGAATGGAGAGTGGGGCCCTGGCAAGCAGTCAGAGATGCACATTCACTCTCAAGCTCCCAGCATATTGCCTGAACTCAAGGTCATAATTTTAAGTCACGATTATTAGAGACCACTTAGAACTGAGGTCACCTACTTTCAGAGTGTACCTCAACATTGTACAAATGTTTTCTAAAATTGTGAAGATAAGCCCAAAAGAGTCATGAGATTATTCATTTGACTCTCCCTATTTTCAACTATGAAGAAGGCCTAAGTTTTCTTTTCTTTTTTTTCCCTCTGTGTCAAACAAAGACAGTGCAGAAGCATAGAAACAAGTATACAATATGTACTGTAGAGCCTCGGTACACATTAACTTTCTTTTTTAAAATTTTTTAAAAATTTCTTTTCAGTGTAACAGTATTCAATGTTTATGCACCACACTCAGTGCTCCATGCAATACATGCCCTCCCTAATACCTACCACCTGACTCCCCCAACCTCCCACCCCCTGCCCCTTCAAAACCCTCAGGTTGTTTTTCAGAGTCCATAGTCTCTCATGGTTCACCTCCCCTTCCAATTTACTTCAACTCCCTTCTCCTCTCCATCTCCCCATGTCCTCCATGTTATTTGTTATGCTCCACAAATAAGTGAAACCATATGATACTTGACTCTCTCTGCTTGACTTATTTCACTCAGCATAATCTCTTCCAGTCCCATCCATGTTGCTACAAAAGTTGGGTATTCATCCTTTCTGATGGAGGCATAGTACTCCATAGTGTATATGGACCACATCTTCTTTATCCATTTGTCTGCTGAAGGGCATCTTGGCTCTTTCTACAGTTTGGTGACTGTGGCCATTGCTGCTATAAACATTGGGGCAAAGGATCTGTACTCGAGGAACTACAGAACACTCATGAAAGAAATTGAAGAAGACACAAAATGATGGAAGACCTTTCCATGCTCTTGGATCGGAAGAATAAACATTGTTAAAATGTCTATACTGTTTAGAGCAATCTATACTTTTAATGCCATTCCGATCAAAATTCCACGATATTTTTCAAAGAGCTGGAGCAAATAATCCTAAAATTTGTATGGAATCAGAAGAGACCCCGAATTGCTAAGGAAATGTTGAAAAACAAAAACAAAACTGGCGGCATCGCGTTACCTGATTTCAAGCTTTACTACAAAGCTGTGATCACCAAGACAGTGTGGTACTGGCATAAAAACAGACACATAGACCAGAGGGACAGAGTAGAGAGCCCAAAAATGGACACACAACTCTATGGTCAATTAATCTTCGACAAAACAGGAAAAAATATACAGTGGAAAAAAGACAGTCTCTTCAATAAATGGTGCTGGGAAAACTGGACAGCTATATGTAGAAGAATGAAGCTCGACCATTCTCCTACACCATACACATTAACCTTCCATCATTTTTATAAAATTATGAGGTAGGTTCTGTGATGAACTTCTTTCTGCCCACAAGGAAAGTGGCACCACATACAGCTAAATACTAGCAGATATGAGATCTAAACCTTCACAGCTTACCACTCTCTGAATACTCTTTGAAGGAATGAATACATTAACTAATTTCATTAATTAATTAATTACATTAATTAATAGCATTAATTAATACATTAATTAATAATTAATAAATTAATTTCTGTCCACATACCCTAAACATGCCTGTGCTCTCTTTAGAGAGAGTATCCCAAAACATGCTACTACATATTAGGGGAGCTGATTTCCAGCTCTAAAAATGCCCTTACCTCTCCATCTAATTTTGAACCACTTGCATACTACTCAGGGACATTTTCCATTCAACCATTAAGATGGGATTAAAATTATGTCCTTTCTACTTCACAGAGCATTTTTGTGGATGTAAGGAGATAAGACACTTTGCAAGTACACTGGAAACTACCAGGCATCACAGTAATATAAAGCACAATACTAAGCAATGTAAAACTTTGCAGGTAGTAAAATTCTTTCCCTGTGATTATCAGGATGTTGATGAATAATAAATATCTGAAGGGCACAGTCTGCGGTTATTAACTCAGCAATAGAGACCTGCCATAATCATCGAATTTTAGGATTTTAGGGTAAAAGAGCGATTAAAGATCCTTTGCTCAGACCCCTCATGTTTCATATTGGTACTGTCTTAAGATCTCAGCGGTGGGGCACAGAATCATCAACACAAAGTGGTCCCTGCTTGTCCTATCTAGTCTAATCATGAGTGAATAATGCCAGGACGTGTTCACACCCTCAGGAGCAGTAACGTCATTGCATGAAAAGGTAAGAAGGTCTGGTTGCCATCATCAGCTCTTTAAGTCACTCAGAACAAATAATTATTTGTACTGAAATAAACTTTATTTAGTGAATAAATTGTAATATTTTAGAGATCAGGCAGTAGCATATCTTTCTCTTTTGAGTGAGCAGCTACTCCAGGGAGGTAACTGGCCCCAACAAGTGCTAGTATGTTTCCATAACTTTCTAGCTGGGTGAACCAGGCCAATTCTCTTAACCTGTCTGATATTTTTGGCTCAAGTAGAATATGGCAGCATTTTAGGTAGTTGTTGAATTAATCAATGAGGGAATAGGGGAATGGATGACTCATAGGTTAACCACACCACAATAATGCTACATGGTCAGCCACCCCAAGATCAGCACAAAACACACATTATCATACTCACATTCTTGCAGGCCAATTAAAGCCACTCTACAGGTGGGATTTCTCTGTTCTATGGTTATTCATTCTTCCTGGTTGATGAAGATACCCAGGGCAGGTCCTTCTCATGCCACAGCAGAAGCTTAGAAGAGTGAGCCTAATGTGTGGGAAACTTTTAAGTCCCTACCAATGTCACCTGACTAATGTCCCACATTATATACGTGAGTCCCAAATCAAGAGATGAGGAAGAATATTCCACCTGCCATGAGGCCACAGTAAGTGCCATGCCCAACATAAATTGGGAAGTAGGTATTCTGTGTTGTATTGTGTTCTCCAAAATTTATATGTTGAAATCCTGACCCCCTAACACCCAAAGTGACTGTATTTGGGGATAGGGTCTTTCAGGTCTTTAAGGAGGCAGTTAAGTCTAAATAATGCAATAAAGATGGCCCCAATCCAAAAGGATTAATGTCCTTACAAGAAGTAGAAGAGACTTCAGAAGAATGCCCACAGAGCAAAAGGCTTTATGAGGACACAGGAAACAGGTGGGTATCTACAAGCCAGGGAGAGTGAACTTGCCCGAATGCAACCCAGCCAGCACCTTGAGTTTGGACTTCTAACCTCCAGATCTGTGTAAAATAAATTTCTGTTTTTTAAGACACCAAGTCTGTGGTGATTTGTTATGTACAGGAGCCCTAGAAGGCAAATATAGAGGGTAATATTCTGTTCTCATGGAGATGGGGGTGGAGAGGGTGAACATTTGCTGAATAATTACCCATTTTAACACGGATATGCCATTTATTTTCCAAAGCCATTTTGAGTCTGAGAATAGCAGAGTTTAGAAAACTTTGCCTCCTACTTGAGCACTCCATCAGCAGTGACAGAATAGGGCCTTAAATTAAAGACTTCTTAATTGAAGCCCTTTATTCTTTTTATGATATTACTTTTTCTTTCCTTCAATAGAATCCAGACTAGTAACAAATATCCCATAGTGGAACAACCTATGTGTGTGGAATAAATGACCATATCTCTTAGAAACCAGCTGGGATGATAAAGCACAGAGGGAAACAAGATGTCTGCTGGGTTGCCAGTGGAACAAGCTGAATTAAGGGAGGCTAATGTGTGTCTAGGGATAAGGTGACAAAAGTTTAAATTAAGCTTTAATTCCATCATTTATTTTTTTTTAATTCCATCATTTATAAACAGGATAAGAATAGGATATACCTTGGAGGTTTCTGTGAAAATAAGTGAGATGGTATATGTAAAAATAAATGAGTCCAGGAAGTACACATTTCTAACACTAAAACAATGACAGGTGTGACGACCATTTTGTTGCAATGCTTGGAATGGCAGAGCAAAAAGCACATCCTTGAGTCAGAGAAATACTTTCCCTGGATAGTGGTTGAATGAATCCTTCTCTTTGATTTTGAGATTAAATATATATATTGTTTATTTGACAGAGAGAGAACAAGCAGAGGGAGTGACAGGCAGAGGAAGAGGGAGAAGCACATCCCTGCTGAGCAGAGACCCTGATGCGGGACTTGACCCCAGGACCCTGGGATCATGGCCTGAGTTGAAGGCAGATGTTTAACCGACTGAGCCACCCAGGCGCCCTATTTTTAAGATTTATTAATAAAAAGGAGAACTGGTAAAATCTTGCTTATCTCAGAATTTTTGAATGTGTTTGTGTGTGTGCAAACATGTACACATGTGAATGTGTGTACTGCTGACTTTGTCTCTGTTGTGATCAAACTGAAATTAAATTTATGGTTTACCTCTCAGGGGCAGGGTGATCGCCAAAACTTTTGAGTCAGTTTCCCTCAAGATCCACCCTCCTGAACAGTACTGTCTATTTATATGGCTATAACTGACTCCTTGCCAACCTCCTCCACATACATGCACATATGTACATGCACAGACCCCCAACATGCATAGCACCAGGCCACACCGGAGCATAGACACGCACATGCATGCACACACATGCACACACACACACACTTTCTCTTCTTCTTTGCTTATGTAGCACGTATCATCCTTTCCAGCTCATTTTTCTTATCAGATTCCTTGAAAGATTTTGTGACCCTTATTTACTATATGCAATGACTAATTTTATGGGTCAACTTGACAGGGCCACAGGATGCCCAGATATTTGGTGAAACATGATTTCTTTAGTGTGTGAGGGTGCTTTGGATAAGATTAGCATTTGAGTTGACTAACTCAAATGGACTGACTAGCACAGATCACCCTCCCCAGCATGAAGGGGCATCATCCAACCTGTTGAGGGTCTGAATAGAACAAAAAGGTGGAGGAAAGAGGGGCTCCCTCTTGATTGCTGAGCTAGGACCTCAACCTTCTGCTCTCAGAAGTCCTGATTCTGACTTCAACTAAGCCTGCTGACTAGGACTGTTGTAGACCATTGGCTCTCTGGCTCATAGGCCTTCAAACTGTACAACCCAGTTTCCTGGGTCTCCAGCTTGCTGAGAGCTGGTGGCAGAAATTTGCAGCTTCCATAATCCTGAGGGCCAGTACCTGAGAATAGATCTATTTATACATATCCCATTGAATCTATGTCTCTGGAGAACCCTGACTAATGCACTGTATTGATTCACTTTCACTTTTCATACCTTTTAGACTTGAACTTGCCTTTCTTCTGTCACCAATATAATGGCAGATACTTGAGGAAGCCACATGATGACTTCTTGCTGTCATTTTCTCTGTGCCCAATAACCTGTACTACACACCACCAGTGGAAGCACATTATGGGAACTCAAGAAAAAACTTTTAATTAAAAAACACATTAAGTAATAAATGACTATATTTCCAATTTTCACATGGAATATTGTAATTTTATTAAGAATTTGTAACATGTTTATATTATGTAGGTCTCACATCTATCTAAGAAATAAATTTTGAAATCTTCTGATTGCAAAAGTAATAAGCATTTATTATATGGATTGAAAATAATGCTAATGAATGTAAAAATATTTAAAAATCATATAAAAATCACTTTTAAAGTCAGTCTCTGTTAATATTTAATGACTTCCCTTCTAATATGTAATTTATAATTTTACATTATACAGAGCCGAGATCACACTACATATTTTATGCCCTCCTCTTTTCAATTAATATTATATTGTGAATGTTTTCCCATCGTTAAAAATTTTGTCAAAGATGTTGATGCCTGCATCCATAAATCAATAATAAAATGATTTAGGTGTGTTAATGTAGTCATGCAGTGATAGGATTAAAATGAATACATTAACAGAATCTTTCCTCCCATATGGATACTTCCTTTAAGCCAAAGTTCTTTATTACTAAAATGACTATGTGCTTAGTTAGTAAGCTGAAGTTAGAAATTCACAGAGGCTTAATATCTTTATCACACAGATTAATGAGGAGGTATACTTAATACCCTCACACAATACTAGACAGTTGATATATAGTGTATGATATAAATTCCATTCTGTAAAAGTTAAGCTACTGTAATATTCGCTTAACATATTAATGGGCTCTGTGGATGAGAATAAATTTAGCATGACACAAGTTTTCTGCCCTTGGATATGAGCAATCTATTTGAAAGACCAGACATATACATGTGAGACAGTTACAGAACCATCCCAATGAACAGAAGAGGGATGCACAGTGTGGAAGTGGAAAGTCAAACTGGAGGGGTGCCATCCAAAAAAACTTCCTAGAAAAACCTGGGCTTCCTGGGCTTATCTTCGGTATTCTGAACAGTGGACTGTGGTGGAAGGATAGTATTTACTCAGGACCTATTGTAAATCAGTCCTCAACTCCGGTTACCTTCACAGTATTCCTTGGAGAACCAGCAGTGACATTGACTTTTGATAAATGTGACTTGAAAACTTCTGATTCCACATCTATGCTCTTTAAATGGCATTCCCAAAGGGATGACTAGAAAGGAGAGCACATTGAGGCAGGGAACAGAGTATGCAAAAGCCCAGATAAGCAAGGGATCTAGGAGTGCAGAGAGGCAGTACCCAAGGCAAGTGTAGTGCACTCTGTGGAGTTGAGAGCATGGCTGCGATGAGAGGAAAATACATAGTTTGTCACATGGTAAGAGATGCTAAATAACAAAAGATAACATCCATGAAGATACCTTGGGACACTGATTCCCCTGGTATGGTACCATTAGCTAGACCTTCGCTAATGACATCAATTTTGCATTTAGTTGACTAAAAAATCTTTGGAAAAACAACTCATTGGAAAATTATGTGTGTGTGTCTGAGAGAGAGAGCGAAATCATGAAATCTCATCTTCTCTATTATAGTGAAAACATAATTGATTTTTTTAATGAGAGTTAACTGAAGGGCCCTTTTAAGCACACTAATATACAGAGACAAAATGAATCATTTTCCTGTGTCACAGGGGCCCCTAGACAGTGAGAGACCTGGCCCCTGCCCTCTGAGTGCTTAGAACCTATTGGGAGAGACAATGTGTAACAGGTGCTATGAAGGAGAGGACTGGGCACCATGAAGACACACAAAGTGGCAGTTGGTCTAGAGAGGAAGGGAGGGTCCTCCTCAGGAAAGGGTCCAGTAGGAAACAGTGGCTGATTTCAGATCTCTAAAACACTGGGGATCCTGGGCAAATGGGGAAAGATGAGGTATTCAGGCACAGATAGAATATCAGAGTCCCTATCATTTGACTCATCAAAGATTATTTTAGCAACAGAAAAAAAAAAAAAAGCCATGGTGGCCAAAATATGAACAAGAGGGAGCAGTGAGTCACATGCAATCAAAGAGGTCAGTGGGGCTGGATGTTGCAGGGCTTACAAGCCAAGGGAAAGAGCTGGTATTCAGACCAGGAAAAATGAGCCATTGAGGAGCCTTCCCCAGATGACTGGACTTTAGTTAAAAGGGAGGGCTGGGCTAAAGAGAAATAGAGGTGTCTCAATGCCAAATGACCAGGGATGGGGTAAAGACAAAGACATTATAAGTAGTGTTAAGGGGTTTGGCGTAACCTAAAAAGAAAGACCTGAGTTCTGCACAAGGGTATATAGGAGAAATAAAAAAGAATACCACTCCTATGTAATAATATACAGAGAGATAGAATATTTTAAATTAATCAACGCAGTGCAGGGTGCTAGATGAGACAGGAATAATTAGACTAATATTGGCGATTCCACAGTTGACAAATCTCATTCAAAGCCAGGCCCTATTACTTATCAACACTGAGAGTGCAGTCAGTTACATAATTGTTATGAGTCTCACTTTTTGCTTCCACAAAATGTGAATAATCATAACTCCAATTGTATAGAGTTTGGAGAAGGATTAGATGACATAATATAGTCAAAGCAATTAACACAGAGCGTATAATCACCAAAGCCTGTTAGATGTGACTGTTTTTAGAGAATTTCCATTCCTGTTGCTATTGTAATGCCATTACTAAAATCATCTTAATCACCCTTGTTTTAAGAGCTTTAACAGACATATTCTTTAATATGTCAAGTATTAATGTGATCCATTTGGGGAATTGAGTGAGCAACAGGTCAGAGTAATGAAATATTTCAGAAAAGATAAGAGATTTGATATTGATTCAGCCAGGAACTCGAAGGAGCAACCAGTATTTCAGAAATGAGTCTGCTACAACCAACATTTGTCAACAGCTTTGGAGGTGATGTACAATTAATCCCCAAAATAATCATGAAATGGGTCCTAGTATGATCTCCTTTTTACTAATGAGGAAACTGGGGTAGAGAGGGATTAAGTAACTTTATAAACTTATAAAGTCAGTTTATAAGCAGAGGAGCTGGAATTTGGATCCTAATGGCTCCAGAAGGGACAAGCTTAACCTCTAGGCACCCCTGCCTCTGTTGGGTTACAACGGGTAGTGGTGAAGGCGGCTTGCATTATTCTGCTCTTAGATCAATTTCTAACTTCTGCATGGGGTGCTACAGATAATATCACAAAAAGGAACTATTTCCTGAAACAAATTACCTGGGAAGCTCCTGGAGAGGGACATGACATAGAGGCTGTATTATCATTTTTCCTTTTTTGAGGTTTCAAAATAAAAGATACATCCTAGATTCCATGTATCATGGAGTTCCGTGTACTATTCAATCATCGGGGCAAGCAAAGGAAAAGTGCATTCACAGATGAATCGTGTCTGCAATCAGCCTTGAACTTCCTGTGTCCAATTGAAGAAATGATCTTCTTTGGTAATGCAATATTTGATGCAGATGGATGGTCAAATTACTCCCCAGTGTCTGAACACTCCCCGGCAAAATGAGGAAGACTTCAGTCAATTTGATTTGTACAGAAAACCATTATTGCTCAAACTAGCCAACCATCACTAATGTTTTTGTATAAAGCTGAGGAGTTCAGGGGTCTCTGGGATGAGCTGAAGCTGTGGAATCAGGAGATACATGCTGCCCCTATCCTTCAAGGCCAGCTCACATATCATCCCCCTGACCACCAGAAACAAAACAAATGGCTGGCAGAACACTTGGCTTCCACTTCTCCCGTCTTAGTGCCCATCACAGCATATTAGACTTGTTACCCTCCTGGCTTCTGGACAACACTGATCTGTGGATGCTGATGAGAATCATTTTTAAAAAATTTTTCCCCCTACCCAAAGGCCCTGAGTTGATGTGGAAAATTGTTTCACATATAACTTGAACATTATAGCCGGCTGTAGCTCTACTGTGGTGCTCCCAATTTTCCGCTTTTTCAACCTCCATCTCCCTGCTAACCCAGCTTGCTGCTGCATCTCCTGGAAGGTGGCAGAGAGGCACACACCATGTCCATCTCACTGGTTTTCCCTCTGCCTCCTGGCCCATGACAATGCCTCTGAAAGTCCATTCATACTTTCAGTAACACAACCACAGTCGCTTCTGTCTCCCCGGATGCATCCTTCTCTTCCTCAGTAGGCAAATGCATCTGTTTTCTCACTGTTCCCTCATGCAGGCACGTAGGACAAGAGGCAGGTGTGTAGGTGTTGTAGTCAAGTAAGTTTTCTTGATAGAATTGTTGCAGGTGTACCAAATGCATCAAACAAATCCCTGGATCCTCTGGGATGCAGTCCAGGGCATGTGGGGGGTTAACTGGAATGGGACAGGGTTAGGGTTTGGTAGGCTAATGTCCAGCTTTGTCCTCTATTCATGATTCTTTCTCACTTCAGGCCTGGCCATGGTGGTCTTCTGTGCCTAAACTCTAGTTCAGTTACAACACTCCTTTCTCTCATGGACATGCTGTCTCTCCGAGCACCCTATCTTGTGGATCTTTTCTACCTTAGGTCACTCCTCAAATCTTAATAATACAGAACAGTAGTGGCCAAGATTCATCTTCTTTCCCATGCTTCTCCTAGATGTCATGGAAATAAAGGGATATGGCCACTCCCACTGATCGAAGTAAGGAGACCCAGAAGTCCAAGGGAAGCGAAAATTAGTGGAAGCATATCTTTCTCTTGCAAGATGAGGGAGAGATATGACCTCCTATTTTACTAAGAACCACAGTTTATTCAAAAATACATAATGTGTTTACATAAACAAGAAAGCCAATCACAAGGACTTCATCTCAGAGAAAGAGAGCAGAGATAGATAGGACATAGTTAAATCTACATGTCAGTATGTCCAAATATCACCTCCAAACCACACAGCTCTGAATATATCTTAATCTGTTTTACATCAGAATTTATTTTAACTCCTATTTCTTCACCCCACCAATCAGATGATAAGTGCTTGGACTCAGTGGCAATATCCTGTTTATAATGACATCATCAGCTAAAACACAAAAGTCACTTGAAGAACATTATCTCTGCCATATTTCTTGGTATGTAATATTAAATGCATAGTTATTTTGGCATTTGATGAAATACCTTATAAAAAGGATATAGGAGGGGCGTCTGGGTGGTCAGTGGATTAAGCCTCTGCCTTCGGCTCAGGTCATGATCCCACGGTCCTGGGATCAAGCCCCATATTGGACTCTCTGCTCAGCAGGGAGCCTGCTTCCCCCTCTCTCTCTGCCTGCCTCTCTGCCCACTTGTGCTCTCTCTCTGTGTAAAATAAATTTTAAAAAATCTTTATGATAAAGGGATATAGGGTACTTTATTACCCAACACTGACAGATAAGTAGGCTGAGGCACAGAGAGGTTTCCTACCTCAAAGTCAAAGCCACTAGAAGCACTTAATCCATCCAATCTTATAACAAATGACCCATACTCTTTTACCAAGGAAAGCTATATGTAGTCTGTCCGTCCATCCATCCATCCATTCACTGGTTCTTCTGTCCATCTGTCCATCTATCTAACCACTTACGTAGTTATTAACCACAAATATATTAAACACTGTTATATACTAGATGATGTGATAGTGACTGCGGACATGATATGAGTGAAAAGGAAGTTGATCTCTACCCTCAAAGAGACTACAGCCTGGTCAGGAAACAAATATTCATCAAATAATCCAACACAAATGCAGTAGGCACAATGTAAGTTGGGTACCCGTACAAATGTTCACCAAACAGTTTCTCACAGAACAGTTTTCTCAGACTCTGGCTAGGCATCCTGATGATGCACCACCCTTCTCTCTAGACCTGTATGCTCCCGTTCCAGCCAGCTACATGTTTCAACCCACCTCATCCCCTGTACCAGTGTACTGAAAGGGTACAAAGGAGGGGCTCAGCATAGCACTGGACCAAGCACTGACCTTGCTTTGCTGTTGCATCTGCCATGACTTTGATGCTGAGCAAGTGCCTGGTTCCTTTCTAATTCTCTTCCCCATCTTGAGCCTGGGTGTGTCAGAGAAAAAGGAGCTTGCCTGGAGCTGTGGTGTGATGGAAGAGCAGTGACCTCCCTTTAGGAAAGCCTAAAAACAACGTGTGTTTATTAAATAATCAGTATGTACAGTGAACATAGAGGGTATCTGTCAAAATCCAAAGTAGAAATACTAGCTGCCATCCATGGGGTGCTCACACCTGCTTAGCTGCCATCACCAAGCTTCCAAAGTCTACAGCCCTGGTTGTGTAGTATAGTCCATGTTGTGGTCACAGCTACTCAAATGCCATCTGTGTTTGTCTTGGTAAAAGTTTTGAGTAAATAAATACTACTTTGAAAATAGCAAATACTTCACAAAGGAATTGTTGCTCACCCTTTGTTTAAGTTTGTTGTACAACTTAAACACTCACACACACAATGAAAATGTAGGATTTTTTTAAGAAGGAAATGATCCAGAATTATCAAACAAATATGGTCTCTTCTGTGAGGAGATGTTTGTTATAATTTATTAGTTATAATAACTAAATTATATAATAACTAAAATTATATAACTAAAATTTGTTATAATTTAATCTTAGAGTCAGATGGATTTGACATTAATTCTTGGATCAGCAATTCATAATTGTGTAACCTCGGGAAGTGACCTTGTTTTGTGTGTGTGTTTGTGTGTGTCTCAGCTTCCTCATCTCTAAAACTGAGATAAAAATCCACACATTTTAAATATTTAATGACACATTTCAGCAGAGTGCATGATATGTTTTAGGATTGCAATAGCTCTATGCCTCAGACCTATGTGATTCGGGAAGATGATACTTACACCATTCCAACAGCTCAGAGAACATAAGCTGATTAATTCATCTTTTACTATGACTTTTAAAGAACCAAATATGGTTTTAAAATGTGAACTCTGTATACATCTGCCTTGATCTGATTATATAAGGAATTATCTCTTTAAAATGTGTTGTGATCCTAAAGCTTATTCCATTCTTTATTCTGTGTGATTATTTTCTAAAGTTGGTTGGTAAAGACAAGGGGAGATGCACAGTCTGAACAGACAAATGTCTCAGACTTTTTTTTTTTTAATGAGACAGCATGGCATTATAGGAAAAAAGCCTAGACTCGGGGTCAGAAATCTGGATTAGAACTCTGGATTTTCTATAGCCTTTAGGCACATCATTCACCATTTCTGAATCTCTGATATCTTTACTAAAAGAGGATCAAATCACTTACCTTGTAATGTTGTGTCAAAACTCAAAATACGACGAAATGCTGAGTACATAGTCGGTGCTCAATACATAGCTACTATATTTATACGAAAATTTTCATGCACAATCTATGGTAAATAAATCCTTTTTTAAAAACATTGTTTTATTTGTTTTAGAGAAAGAGAGAATGCAGGGGGAAAGGGCAGAGGGGAAGGGAGAGAGAGAAAATTTTAAGCAGACTCCTTACTGAGAGCCTGACTTGGGGCTTGATCTCAAAACTGTGAGATCATGACCTGAGCCAAAGCCAAGAGTTGGATGCTTAATTGACTGAGCCTCCCAGGTGCTCCTATGGCAAGTAAATTATTATCACTGTAACTTTCTTTATGCATAAGTTAGAATATATGTCTTTGTGAGAATAATTTGGTTTGGATAAGTTTTTGAGTATTTATGACATATTTTAGTCATAAAAAAGAAGGTACTAAAATGATTGCAGAAAGGTATATACAGGGAAGACATAACTAGACCATGCCTCAGAATGAATAAGAATTTCAGTGCATATTTGCCAGTATTAAATTGGCAGTTTGAAAGCAGCTATATGATTCACTTTCTTAATCTTTAAACCACTCTCTCCAAAAATGAGGAAAAATAAATTGCATTTATCATTCTCCATGATATGCCCGCCTATTATACTGCTTGTCGTCATTTTGTATGCTTCTTCTGCAAAAACAACAATATTGGCAGAGCAGCCATATCCTGTATGATAACCGTGGATATGAGGGTGGACACTGGACTCACACACCTGGGACTGCCTCTAGGTGTACAATGTACCCATCATGCAGCCTTTGGCAAGTTACTGCAGATATCTGGGCTCTATTTGACTGATCTGTGAGAAGGGAGGCAGACGTTTGCTCTGAGTTGACACAGTTGTTGCGGGGGCTTCTTCTCTATTAGAACTAAGTGGGGCACATGACAAGCAGATTGGTAAGAGTTAGCTAGTATCTCATCTCAAAATGCTCCGCTATGGTAGGTGCTCAGTGAGTGTTGAATGAAGGAATAAATGCATAATGGACAAATGAATGTGAAACAGATGCAGAGTTCCAGAGAATTGAGAATGATCAGGACTTCAACTTTGAGACAGTTACATGCCCATGCTGTCTCAGAAGGAGTCTCACTAGTCCACTTTTCAGAACAGGCTGGCTTCCTGTAAGCAAGGTCAGGCATCTCCCACCTGTGATCTTTCAGGATTCCAAGATGAGTATGAGGGTTCTTTGTTTGAATTCATGCTGAGTCTGTCTAAAAAACACACAAGGTCTAAACAATAGTCTTTATCAATAGGTCGACTTGGGCTTTAGGCTAAATACTCATAGGAAAAATTACAATGGATTTCCAGAAAAGTGATTCTATAAACTCATATTGAGTGTTGTGTCTGTTCTTCTCTCAGGGCACTCTGATATGGAAAGAGAGAGAGGACAGCCCTTTCTCAAAACTGATTTCTTGGATATTTTCAATTTCATAAATGATTTTGTTCCTTCTGGCAACAGCAAAATGAATAAGCACACAGTATGGGGAGGAGATGCAGCTCCATAAAAACCGCTCTGAGTGCGTAGGCAGTGGCTTACCTTAGACCCCGTTAATGTCTCACCAGCAGGGGCAGCCTTCTCCCCCGCCGAAGTTGAGCAAGCTGGGTAAAGGCTTTTGAAATGTAGGGAGATGTGGTCTTGTTCAAAGAGGTCAAGGAAACAAACCTGAGTCTTATTTCAAGGATTAGGATTTGCCATAGGGAGAGCCCAGGAAGTGCCACTTCATGGCAAAATCTTCCACTCCATTCTGGGATATAGATGCCTACTTTAGTGATGCCCTCTTTCCTAGAAACAAAAATCTGTAGCAGGAGGTTTTTTCAAGTAATTGGTACCTCCCTCTGGTGGAAGTGGTGACAATAGAAGAAAAATAAGGAGGAAAGAAAAGGGACACAAAGTGAAACAACATGGGGCTGCTTAGGTACTAAGTCATGCTCTAAGAATGAAGGTGGTCTTTCCACTGTAGGAAAGAACAAACTTGGTCAACGAGTCCTGATGCCATCCCCTTTCACTTGAACCCTAAACTTAATTGAAGTAAATTTGGTACAAATGTCAAAATGTCTGGTATAATGTCAATAGCAGCCTATAAGAGAAGGAAAGTGTACTGCAAACTTAGCATAAATCAGTTTATCATAGTCCATGTATGTTTGGGTTAATTGAATTAGCAGTAGGGCAAGACTAAACAAAATTTAAATATATGGCATGAACAACTTCTTCTTTCAGAAAAATTCTATAGTTGTGTTACAGATCATGCTTAAGAAGAAAATAAGATGAAAGCTGGAGGCAAGGAATACAAAATGAGTACTATTGGGATTATCCAGATAAGATTTAACTTTGAAGAGGATATCTGTATTTGGGGCCTAGACATACCAAATATTTTGGGATATACCAATGTACAGGACTTAGTCATTTATTTGGGGCAGAATTTAAGGACAGTAAGAGGTGATTACTAAATGTGAACTGCAAATTATTCTTTCCACATCCCTCCTTCCTCCTTTCCTTCCTACTTCCATTCTTTCTAATGTAGATTACAAAAAAAAAAAAAATCCTGTAGACCAGACACTGTATGTGGTGGGTTGCAATTTCCAAAGATATTTCCAGTGTATTCTGTCCCACATGTTCTTCCTACAAAATGTTGTTGACATATCTCCATTAAGCGATCTTATTGCCTCCCTCGAATATGGGCATGGGTCAGCCTTTGAATCTAGAGTTTAACGAATGTGATGTGATGGGAGTGACTCTATGTCACTTTTAAGATTAGGTCATAAAAGTTGATATGGCGAGTTCCTCACCCATTCTCTCTCAGGGCAACAGTCTTTAAAACACAGCTACCACATTTTGAGGAAGTCCAAACTGCATGGAGAGACCATGTGTAGATGTTCTTACCAACAGCCCCATCTCAAGTCTCAACCAATAACATTATCTGATAGACATGTGAGTGAGTGAGGCTTCATATGACACCCCAGATGATGCTGAGACAGGCAGAGAGGAACTATCCTCACCAAACTCTACCCCATTTGCAGACCTCTGAATAAAATGCACACTCATTGTTTTAAGCCACAATGTTTTTAGGAAATATATTAGCAATTACAGAAATATTCTCTAATATTATGAGATTGCAAAGTTAAATAATGCTAATTCTTTCTTCCAAATAAGATATTCTCTTAAGTTAGACACATAAGCACCTAATATCAGTAAAATTAGATTAGTGTAAAGGAAAACATGTTCAAAGTCAAATGGAGATGTAACAGCAGGATAACTTTCTAGGTGATCGATGCATATTTCCAATGCTTATTGTTTACCTGCAAATACATCCCAAATCTTGGTATATGCATGCTTAATGCCCACAGTGGTATGTCTGAAAGACCTTATATTATGTGCTGGTAAACATGACTTCCTGTAATAAACTAGCAATGATGAGATGTCTCAATAAAGTAGAAAGAGAAGGAATTGCCCCTGTGTTTATAAATTGTTTGGAAGATACTTTAAGATTTCCCCCCTTAGGCCCATGTGTATTTGAAATAAACACCTTTGGATATTCTTTGTTGCCTGAAGTTCTATCAATAACTGGCCTTTAGAATCCATCTTTCCGGAGGAGTCAAGATGGCGGAGAAGTAGCAGCCTGAGACTACATCAGGTAGCAGGAGATCAGCTCGATAGCTTATCTAAACATTGCAAACACCTACAAATCCAACGGGAGAGCGAAGAGAAGAAGAACAGCAACTCTAGAAACAGAAAATCAACCACTTTCTGAAAGGTAGGACTGGCGGAGAAGTGAATCTAAAATGAAGGGAAGATAGACCGCGGGGGGAGGGGCCGGCTCCCGGCAAGCGGGGGAGCAATGGAGCACAAAATCAGGACTTTTAAAAGTCTGTTCCACTGAGGGACATTGCTCCAGAGGCTAAACCAGGGTGAAGCCCAAGCGGGGTCAGCATGGCCCCAGGCCCCGCAGGGTCACAGAAGGATCGGGGGTGTCAGAGTGTCGGAGAGCTCGCAGGTATTAGAACGGAGAAGCCGGCTGCAGAGACAGAGCCGAGGACTGAACTCTCAGCTCGGGGTTACCTTGAACTGGTCGCGGGCTGGGTGAGCTCGGAGAGCGGCTAGAGGCTGGGGATACGGGAGTGATTGGGTGCTGTCCTCTGGGGGCGCACTGAGGAGTGGGGCCCCAGGCTCTCGGCTCCTCCGGGCCAGAGACTGGGAGGCCGCCATTTTCATTCCCGTCCTCCAGAACTCTACGGAAAGCATTCAGGGAACAGAAGCTCCCAAAAGCGAACCCCAGCCGATTACTTAGTCCGGCCACCAGTAAGGGCGGTGCAATCCCACCTCGGGCAAAGACACTTGAGAGTCACTACAACAGGCCTCTCCCCCAGAAGATCAACAAAATATCCAGCCAGGACGAAGTTCATCTATCAAGGAGAAAGCAGGTTCAATTCCTAAGACAGCAGAGCAATTCCAGAGGAGGAGAAAGCAAAGCACGGAACTCATGGCTTTCTCCCCATGATTCTTTAGTCTTGCGGCTACTTCAATTTTCTTTTTTCTTTTTTCAATTTTTTTTTCTTTTTTCTTTTTTCTTCTTCTGCTAAATTTTTTTAAAACTTTTACCCTTTTCTTTTTTAACGTTTTTTTGACTAGTTCATCTAAATATATATATTTTTTCTTTCTTTTTTATATTTTTTTATTTGTTTTATTTTTTAAATTTTTTTCTTTTTTTTTCCTTTTTTTTTTTCTTTTTTTTTTCAGAACCTGTTTTTATCCCCTTTCTCCCCCCCACAATTAGGGGTCTCTTCTGATTTGGTTACAGCACATTTTTCTGGGGTGTTTGCCACCCTTTTAGTAGTTTATTTGCTCCTTCATATCCTCTTATCTGGACAAAATGACAAGGTGGAAAAAATCACCACAAACAAAAGAACAAGAGACAGTACCGAAGGCTAGGGACCTAATCAACACAGACATTGGTACTATGTCAGATCAAGAGTTCAGAATGACGATTCTGAACATTCTAGCCGGGCTCGAAAAAGGCATGGAAGATATTAGAGAAACCCTCTCTGGAGATATTAAAACCCTTTCTGGAGAAATTAAAGAACTAAAATCTAACCAAGTTGAAATCAAAAAAGCTATTAATGAGGTGCAATCAAAAATGGAGGCTCTCACTGCTAGGATAAATGAGGCAGAAGAAAGAATTAGTGATATAGAAGACCAAATGACAGAGAATAAGGAAGCCGAGCAAAACAGGGACAAACAGCTACTGGACCATGAGGCGAGAATTCGAGAGATAAGTGACACCATAAGACGAAACAACATAAGAATAATTGGGATTCCAGAAGAAGAAGAAACAGAGAAGGGAGCAGAAGGTCTATTGGAGAGAATCATTGGAGAGAATTTCCCAAATATGGCAAAGGGAACAAGCATCAAAATCCAGGAGATGCAGAGAACCCCCCTCAAAGTCAACAAGAATAGGTCCACACCCCGTCACCTAATAGTAAAATTGACAAGTCTTAGTGACAAAGAGAAAATCCTGAAAGCAGCCTGAGAAAAGAAGTCTGTAACATGCAATGGTAAAAATATTAGATTGGCGGCAGACTTATCCACAAAGACGTGGCAGGCCAGAAAGAGCTGGCATGATATATTCAGAGCACTAAATCAGCAAAACATGCAGCCAAGAATACTCTATCCAGCTAGGCTATCATTGAAAATAGAAGGAGAGATCAAAATCTTCCAGGACAAACAAAAACTGAAAGAATTTGCAAACACCAAACCAGCTCTACAGGAAATATTGAAAGGGGTCCTCTAAGCAAAGAAAGAGCCTAAAAGTAGATCAGAAAGCTACAGAGACAATATACAGTAACAGTCACCTTACAGGCTAATAATGGCACTAAATTCATATCTCTCAATAGTTACCCTGAATGTTAATGGGCTAAATGCCCCAATCAAAAGACACAGGGTATCAGAATGGATAAAAAGACAAAACCCATCAGTATGTTGCCTACAAGAAACTCATTTTAGAAGCGAAGACACCTCCAGATTTAAAGTGAGGGGGTGGAAAACAATTTACCATGCTAATGGGCATCAGAAGAAAGCTGGGGTGGCAATCCTTATATCAGATCAATTAGATTTTAAGCCAAAGACTATAATAAGAGATGAGGAAGGACACTATATCCTACTCAAAGGGTCTGTCCAACAAGAAGATCTAACAATTTTAAATATCTATGCCCCTAACGTGGGAGCAGCCAACTATATCAACCAATTAATAACAAAATCAAAGAAACACATCAATAATAATACAATAAGAGTAGGGGACTTTAACACTCCCCTCACTGAAATGGACAGATCATCCAAGCAAAAGATCAACAAGGAAATAAAGGCCTTCAATGACACACTGGACCAGATGGACATCACAGATATATTCAGAACATTTCATCCCAAAGCAACAGAATACACATTCTTCTCTAGTGCACATGGAACCTTCTCCAGAATAGATCACATTCTGGGTCACAAATCAGGTCTCAACCGGTATCAAAAGATTAGGATTATTCCCTGCATATTTTCAGACCACAATGCTCTGAAGCTAGAACTCAATCACAAGAGGAAAGCTGGAAAGAATTCAAATACATGGAGACTAAACAGCATCCTTCTATAGAATGAATGGGTTAACCAGGAAATTAAAGAAGAATTGAAAAAATTCATGGAAACAAATGATGATGAAAACACAACAGATCAAAATCTATGGGACACAGCAAAGGCAGTCCTGAGAGGAAAATATATAGCGGTATAAGCCTTTCTCAAGAAACAAGAAAGGTCTCAAGTACACAACCTAACCCTACATGTAAAGGAGCTGGAGAAAGAACAAGAAAGAAACCCTAAACCCAGCAGGAGAAGAGAAATCATAAAGATCAGAGCAGAAATCAATGAAATAGAAAACAAAAAACAATAGAAAAAATCAATGAAACTAGGAGCTGGTTCGTTGAAAGAATCAATAAGATTGATAAACCCCTGGCCAGACTCATCCAAAAGAAAAGAGAAAGGACCCAAATCAATAAAATCATGAATGAAAGAGGAGAGACCACAACTAACACCAAAGAAATACAGACAATTATAAGAACATACTATGAGCAACTCTACGCCAACAAATTGGACAATCTGGAAAAAATGGATGCATTCCTAGAGACATATAAACTACCACAACTGAACCAGGAAGAAATAGAAAACCCGAACAGGCCCATAACCAGTAAGGAGATTGAAACAGTCATCAAAAATCTCCAAACAAACAAAAGCCCAGGGCCAGACGGCTTCCCAGGGGAATTCTACCAAACATTTAAAGAAGAACTCATTCCTATTCTCCTGAAACTGTTCCAAAAAATAGAAATGGAAGGAAAACTTCCAAACTCATTTTATGAGGCCAGCATCACCTTGATCCCAAAACCAGACAAGGATCCCACCAAAAAAGAGAACTACAGACCAATATCTTTGATGAACACAGACGCAAAAATTCTCGCCAAAATACTAGCCAATAGGATTCAACAGTACATTAAAAGGGTTATTCACCACGATCAAGTGGGATTTATTCCAGGGCTGCAGGGTTGGTTCAACATCCGCAAATCAATCAATGTGATAGAACACATTAATAAAAGAAAGAACAAGAACCATATGATACTCTCAATAGATGCTGAAAAAGCATTTGACAAAGTACAGCATCCCTTCCTGATCAAAACTCTTCAAAGTGTGGGGATAGAGGGCACATACCTCAATATTATCAAAGCCATCTATGAAAAACCCACCGCAAATATCATTCTCAATGGAGAAAAACTAAAAGCTTTTCCGTTAAGGTCAAGAACACGGCAGGGATGTCCATTATCATCACTGCTATTCAACATAGTACTAGAAGTCCTAGCCTCAGCAATCAGACAACAAAAAGAAATTAAAGGCATCCAAATTGGTAAAGAAGAAGTCAAACTATCACTCTTTGCAGATGATATGATACTATATGTGGAAAACCCAAAAGACTCCACTCCAAAACTTCTAGAACTTGTACAGGAATTCAGTAAAGTGTCAGGATATAAAATCAATGCACAGAAATCAGCTGCATTTCTGTACACCAACAACAAGACAGAAGAAAGTGAAATTAAGGAGTCCATCCCATTTACAATTGTACCCAAAACTATAAGAAACCTAGGAATAAACCTAACCAAAGAGACTAAGGATCTATACACAGAAAATTATAAAGTACTCATGAAAGAAATTGAGGAAGACACAAAAAAAATGGAAAAATGTTCCATGCTCCTGGATTGGAAGAATAAATATTGTGAAAATGTCCATGCTACCTAAAGCAATCTACACATTTAATGCAATCCCTATCAAATTACCATCCATTTTTTTCAAAGAAATGGAACAAATCATCCTCAAATTTATATGGAACCAGAAAAGACCTCAAATAGCCAAAGGAATATTGAAGAACAAAGCCAAAGTTGGTGGCATCACAATTCCGGACTTCAAGCTCTATTACAAAGCTGTCATCATCAAGACAGCATGGTACTGGCACAAAAACAGACACATAGATCAGTGGAACAGAATAGAGAGCCCAGAAATCGACCCTCAACTCTATGGTCAACTAATCTTCGACAAAGCAGGAAAGAATGTCCAATGGAAAAAAGACAGCCTCTTCAATAAATGGTGCTGGGAAAATTGGACAGCCACATGCAGAAAAATGAAATTGGACCACTTCCTTACACCACACACGAAAATAGACTCCAAATGGATGAAGGACCTCAATGTGAGAAAGGAATCCATCAAAATCCTTGAGGAGAATGCAGGCAGCAACCTCTTCGACCTCAGCCGTAGCAACATCTTCCTAGGAACAACGGCAAAGGCAAGGGAAGCAAGGGCAAAAATGAACTATTGGGATTTCATCAAGATCAAAAGCTTTTGCACAGCAAAGGAAACAGTTCACAAAACCAAAAGACAACTGACAGATTGGGAGAAGATATTTGCAAACGACATATCAGATAAAGGGCTAGTATCCAAAATCTATAAGGAACTTAGCAAACTCAACACCCAAAGAACAAACAATCCAATCAAGAAATGGGCAGAGGACATGAACAGACATTTCTGCAAAGAAGACATCCAGATGGCCAACAGACACATGAAAAAGTGCTCCACGTCACTCGGCATCAGGGAAATACAAATCAAAACCACAATGAGATATCACCTCACACCAGTCAGAATAGCTAAAATTAACAAGTCAGGAAATGACAGATGCTGGAGAGGATGTGGAGAAAGGGGAACCCTCCTCCACTGTTGGTGGGAATGCAAGGTGGTGCAACCACTCTGGAAAACAGCATGGAGGTTCCTCAAAAGGTTGAAAATAGAACTACCCTATGACCCAGCAATTGCACTACTGGGTATTTACCCTAAAGATACAAACATAGTGATCCGAAGGGGCACGTGTACCCGAATGTTTATAGCAGCAATGTCTACAATAGCCAGACTATGGAAAGAACCTAGATGTCCATCAACAGATGAATGGATAAAGAAGATGTGGTATATATACACAATGGAATACTATGCGGCCATCAAAAGAAATGAAATCTTGCCATTTGCGACGACGTGGATGGAACTAGAGCGTATCATGCTTAGTGAAATAAGTCAATTGGAGAAAGACAACTATCATATGATCTCCCTGATATGAGGACATGGAGAAGCAACATGGGGCGGTAGGGGGATAGGAGAAGAATAAATGAAACAAGATGAGATTGGGAGGGAGACAAACCATAAATGACTCTTAATCTCACAAAACAAACTGGGGGTTTCTGGGGGGAGGTGGGATTGGGAGAGGGGGAGGGGGCTATGGACATTGGGGAGGGTAAGTGCTATCGTGAGTGCTGTGAAGTGTGTAAACCTGGCGATTCACAGACCTGTACCCCTGGGGATAAAAATACATTATATGTTTATTAAAAAAAAAAAATTTGGAAGGGGAGGCGAACCATAAGAGACTATGGACTCTGAAAAACAACCTGAGGGTTTTGAAGGGTCAGGGGTGGGAGGTTGGGGGAACAGGTGGTGGGTAATGGGGAGGGCACGTTTTGCATGGAGCACTGGGTGTTGTGCAAAAAGAATGAATACTGTTACACTGAAAAAATAAATAAAATGGAAAAAAAAAAAAAGAATCCATCTTTCCTGGTCTTTACAGAGAATCTATATGTCATACTTGGCCATTCTGATGCGTAAGTGAGCAGGTGCCCTGGGCATGACAGTTCACAAGTCCTGTGGAAACTGCAAAATGGATCTCAATATACTGTCAGAATTTCTGGGTCCAGATACAATAGGTATACAATTTGCCACTGGGATGTTAGCCGTTGGACTCATTGCCTTGGCTATCACCTACGTTACCCATATTGGACAACTAACATTTGTGCAGCAATGATAAATTAGTGTTCCGTTTCCATAAGTAAGTGGATTTTTTGCCATAGTAATTAACATTTAGTTTCAAAAGTAACAATCTCCATGGTTTAAGTAGTAAATGGCAGGATTGTTATCTTTGCTGTGAATGAGCCTGTAAAAGGGATACTACTTAGTCTGAGGTGGGAGGTAGGTGGGTATTGAGACTCAGTCTACTTTCAATAGCCTAAAAGACTTAAATCAAGATATTGACACCACTGAGAAGAGAAAACTCAAGGGTCTCTAAGAGGACAGACTCCTTCCAATCATTAATAATCCAGGATTACAAGGAGTTCTGTTGAGTGGTCCAATGAATAGACTTTGTTCAGATGAACCTGGATTCAAGTTTATGCTTAGTCATGTACTTGCTACCAACTTATTTAATTTCTAAAAGTCTCATTGGATGCATTTAAAGAGTTTATCCCAGTACCGGGCATGTGATAAACACCTAGTAGATGAGAGCTGTTATAAGTACGATGCCAATGGCCATGATGACATTATGAGAATGTAGTTAATACCATTATCATTATTATTTGGGATGCAGGTCACTAGAAGTGACATCATATTCAGGTGAAATGCCAGATGATGGAGCGCTATGGGAAATGGATATAGGAGTAATGATCCTGCAGTATGGAGTTAGAACCATGGAAATAGCCGACCCAGAGATTAAAACAAAGAGAGACACAGGGAAAACCTTAAGATTACAACGGATGAGGGTGGAGTAGAAGAGGAAGAGCCAGAAGAGTTCAGTGTGTAGCAAGAGACAAATGTGGGGCAAGAACCATGGAAAATGAAAAGGAGAGGGTTTGACATAGAAACTTAGAAAGAGGCAAATGAGTCATACCTTATTTGCTACCACTCCATTCCTCTACATTCCCTTCCATATTTGCAGTGTGTCTGGGGACCTCTGTGTTGTTTGTGGAATATTTAGCCTGGTTAATAGGAACCATAAAACAAGCAATTAATCCTTAATACATTGGAAAGGAGCAGCTTCCCAATAGGTAGATATTTCCTTAGATGAGTGGTACAACAGTTAATCTCTGCTGTAAGTCAGCAACATGTTCGAATTATTTATCTTGGGATGGATTCTTCTGACTCCTGCTGTTTTCTTCCTTATATCTAGTAACTGTCACCCTGCATGACTAGGTAGGTCTGCTCTGGCTGGAGGTAGGATTCGATTCAAAGGGAAGTAGGGGTCCATTTCCAAAGAGGCAGTTCCTAACAAAACCCCACAGGGGGTTTCTACCTCTGCCTCTTCTATGAGAAAACTGCAAGATACCACCTTCATTCATCTCTTGTTCAGAAGACAGTCTTCTGTGTGCTAGTTGGGATATTGTAATCAGCATGACTAATTACAAAGCCCTATGAAACCCTTTGGAAAGAAAAAAAAAAGAAAAGAAACAGTCTTTCCTACAGTATAAGCAAAAAGAAAGACAGATTAACTATCAGTTCCTGTGTTAGGGTGAGATAAACCCACCAGCTGGATTGAGATTGAGTGATTTTAGATTTCAGTTTCCTGGGTGTGAAGATGGAGGTCAAAATTGGGCACAATCTGATTTCTCACGGCATCCTTTTCTCACAAAGACAGGCATTTGGGAGGGAAAATGTAGTCAGTATGATTGAAGTTTTATTAAAATGTGGACATTATTAAAAGCTGGCTTCTAGCCTACAGTCTACCTTTAGTCCGTAAGATGGTCATTTACAGGTCACTTGCCTCGTCTCTAGGTTTGAGTTTGTCTCCCCTTTAGAGGAGGTGACGTATTATTCCGGAAACTATACTAGTCCAAAAGTTGCTGGTGTTACTGGATTCTTTGTATTATTCTTCCATAATTTCAGGGTTTGTGATAATTTCAATAAAGCCTTGAACAAATTCAATGCGTGAGAGGGATCTTGGGGTAGTGGTCAAGTGGTGGCTTCAAAGAACTTCAATTTTACCTATGCAAGGTTGAATGTATAAGGAGGCTGGTGTCTGGGCTGGAATCCTGGCTCTGCCTCATGCTGCCTGTATGAGGTTTGTGCCTCAGTTTCCATATCTGTAAAATGGAAGCAATAATTTTGGTGCCTTTCTCCTAATGTCAGGAGGTTTCATGGAATTGATATTTTTTAAACGACAGCAGAACCATGTCTAGCATATGAATGTGTGTAAGTGTTAGATAAAACTAAGTCTGAAGCTCCACAAGCTCATTATTACAATAAGACTTTACGTTTGGACACTATTGCCAGTGTTTATGCACAAACCACTCAGGCATTTATCTTTATCTCTCCTTGCTTCGAATACCCACAGGCCCTGCTGTTTGCCATCCTTAACCCTATGCTAAAACAAATGCAAACCATTCAGAGTTTGGCCTGATGGAATTTCTCTTGAATTTACTTATTTAACTGCTTTTATTTCTCAGAAAAAGTTATGTGTTTCCTCTCTTCTATATCGTGGAGCCAACAGTACTCAATCCTCATCCAACACATGTTGCTGCCTTTTTCTCTTCATATTCCCCACTCATGTCTCAACTATTCTTTCCCATCTCCCTTAAAGAACCTGATGCTACTGCAAAACCTGACACATCGAGTTTTTACATATATTCTGCACCTTTCCCCAAACACCTCTTCAAAAATGTCTCTTCCCTTCTCAGAAGGCCTGGATCTGTGTCTATCTCACTGAGGTTCCATGAGTAAAAGAATATTGACTATTGGCTCTCCATTCCTCCCTTGATGTGACCACAAGGATAAATGACAGATGATTTGGATTCATTCAGCATTCATTCAATAAACAAATATTTACTGAGCTCTCCGCATTGGAAGAAATAGCTGAATATGCATATATATTATTTTCTCCCATTTTCACACTAATGATAGAAAATTAAGAACACCGTATTTGTACATTATTTTCTCCCATTATTCTATGTCTTAATGATATTTCCATATCAGTCCTTATAAAGTTTGTGATGGTTTTAAAATATGTCTGTCAAAATATATCATATTCCTGCCTTCAAAAATGTGAGTCATATGACCTTCCACAAGAATACGGGCAAGTCTTAGAAAGAGATAGAAAGTGATAGAGTTGACATTGCATCACTTCTGAGGATGGGGCTCAATTTTACAATTTCTTAAAAGTTCACAGATTTCACCAGCATACCTCAGATTTTGCTTCTCAAAACCCAGCTATGATACTGCAAGCAAGCCAAGGAGAGGCCATTTGTAGGTGTTCTTGTTGAGGGTCCTCATTAAGGTCCATGAAGGCTGCAAGCGTCCTTCAGAGGACTCCAAGCCCATCCTTCCAGAGTCAGGGATGATGTTGCACAGAGCAGAAGGGAACAATCTCTGAACTGCAGAGTAGAGATCTAAACAAGACTGCTGTGGCTTCACGTGGCTATGATACGTGGTTCTTTGCTGCACAAAAAACAACTGGAGCATCTGTGAACCATTTTAATATCTCCTTTGTTGATCTCCACTCCAAATCTCTCTCGGGAGCCAACTTCCACTGCCAGTAGAGCCCATCTCCAAATTAGCTTAAATATTTCCACCTGCAAGTTCTACTGCTTTTGAGTCAGTGGCAATTTCCCTGTAATAATAGTGATAGGGGTCTGAGAAGGTCACAGAGCTCTCACCTGACACTGATTGGGATGCTTCCCTTCCCAGTATAATTTTGGCTCTGAGTAATTCCATCCCTGAAAGCCTTTGATGGGGACTTTCATTCTGCCATTTAATGACAAGAATACGGTACTTAGAGTCAAATGAACCTTCTTTATATCAGGGCTACCTACCATGCCCTTCTGAGTTTAATATATCTCAACATCAGTTTCTCAATTACTAGAATGGTATTGAGCTAATCTACACAAATGTTTTTGAAAGCCTATACAAATGTGATTTGAAAGGTGAAAAGTGTTATACAGATTTTAGGTATCAATATTATTGTTAGACACTTATCTAAATGGCAGATTAGCAGTATCAAGGGGATAATTTAAGTCCACCGATTGAGATTTACTAGGTAGAGATTCAAAAATGGCCACTGTGTTTTTACTGTCCCAATCCAATGTAATAAATGCTACAGGTGCACATCAACTGATGGAAATAAAGTTTACCCTTTATTAATATGCCTGCACATTTTACTGGTGCCTTTGAAAATAGATTTCTATTTTGATTTGGAAACAGGTGTTTTGGAATACATTTTGAAATGAGCTGAACAATGCTTATTCATGAGTTTCGCATCGTATGACAGCTGAAGTTAATATTGACCATGCTGAATTTCCATAACAGGCCCAAGTATTTGAAAGCCACAGTGATTCTAAAGGTGTCAGTAATTTAGTTATTATCATTAGCACAAGACTCTACGGGACATTTTAATTGCAAATCATAATGACAGAACATTTATAACACTGTTCATTAATACATTATTTAATGCAAACCTATGAAAAATTTAATTGCTGTTAAATGAAGTGTACCAGATAACATTCTAAGAGATTCAATTTGTAATAAAAACAGGGTTGCTTCGTGTTTGATGGCATGGGGTAGTCTGAGAGAATATTAGATATAAGAGGAATTTTTAAATATGAAAATTATTTTAGTACCTAGTAGTTTGAGCCACTTTTTAAAGATTTTATTTATTTATTTTAGGGAGAGAGCATGAGTGTGAGTGTGGGGAGGGACCAAAGGAAAGGATCTCAGGCAAACTCCTCTACAGTTGGGCACAGACCCCAATGTGGGAGTCAGTCTCACAATCCTGAGATCATGATCTGAGCCAGGACCAAAAGTTGGGCTTTTTTCAACTGACTGAGCCGCCTAGGCATCCCAACTCCTTTTTATCATAAAAAATAATATCTACCCACTAACTACTGCATAGTTCTACAATTTTTAGAAGATTATCCCTCCACTATGAATCAGCTCCATGCAATTGGGCAGATGATTTCAACTGCTTGAGCTAAATTTCCTCATATACAAAACTGAGTGATCATATAGTACCCACCTGCAGCAGAGAAATTGTTCACATAAAACTATAACCCGTAATGGTGTCTAATGGCTTTATGATCTTGGAATAGTGAACAGTTGTCAAATCTCAGGCGGACATAAGACAACAACGATGCACTACTTGCTAAAGGATGGCATTCATTAGAAAATGACTGGATCTTTGGTCCAGGGCTAGCATCACCCTTGCTTTACAACCAAGGCTGACAAGAAAGCATAGTCTGGAATACCAGTAATTGTTATGGCAGGAGAAAGAGAGGAAAAGAAAGCACATGCTTATTAAAGCCTGCCCTGAAGATAACCACACATCACTTTTGGTTATACTTCATTGGACAAAACAAGTCCTAACATCTGAGAACAGTGGGGCAGAAAAGTGCATTCATGACTAAATATCTTAGAACATACCTTTTGATTCCAATCAAACTCCAAGGGGTACATAGATCTGAATCTTTAAAGCTCTGCAAGAAGACATAAGAGTAAATTGCTGTGGGGCACCTGGGTGGCTCAGTGGATTAAGCCGCTGCCTTCGGCTCAGGTCATGATCTCAGGGTTCTGGGATTGAGCCCCGCATCGGGCTCTCTGCTCTGCAGGGAGCCTGCTTCCTCCTCTCTCTCTGCCTGCCTCTCTGCCTACTTGTGATCTCTCTCTCTGTCAAATAAATAAATAAAATCTTAAAAAAAAAGAGTAAATTGCTGTGACTCCTTATTAGGCAATAATTTCTTGAATGACATCATAAATACAAGCCATATAAGCAATTTAAATAAGAACAAGAAGAAAGAAGAATGGGGAGTGCCTGGATGGCTCAGTGGGTTAAAGCCTCTGCCTTTGGCCCAGGTCATGATCTCAGGGTCCTGGGATCGAGCCCCACATTGGGCTCTCTGCTCAGCGGGGAGCTTGCTTCCCCCTCTCCCTCTGCCTGCCTCTCTGCCTACTCCTACTTGTGATCTCTCTCCCTCCGTCAAATAAATAAATAAAATATTTTTTAAAAAAATAAAAAAAGAATAGGAGGAAGAGGAAGAAGTCAATAACCAAAATTCACAAATTAAAGAAGAAAGCATTACTAGATAGTATATTAAAAGTAAAAAAAATGCATAAAAGAAAATTCACATTTCTGGGAGATAATATTTGAGATTAATATAATCAAAATATTTGGATAAAGAATACATTGCATACATCTATAAAGCAACAAGAAATCATGTTGCTACTTTATGGAAAATATAAAAAGAAGTCACAGACTTAAAAAGTTAATCTTACTTCTAATTAAGGATATACAAATTAGCAAAACAGTAAGAAGTCAGTTCATGTCAGTCAGCTGGCAAAATTTAAAGAGTCCAGTAATACCCAAGTATCCTTCATCACCTTCACTGTGGTCAGACTGGCTCAACACTATGTATTCTTGCCTGCCCTCTTAATTGATATTTTCTTCTATCTTTGCCCTCTTACAATCTATTCTCAGCATAGCAGTCAGATGTCAAATATGATCATATGATCTGTGTTTCAAATCCTGAAGTGGATCCCTATCCCATTCAGATGAATAATCCTTAAGACAGTCAGCAAAACCCGGAAGAATACTCCTGTTATTCTTTTGCTTCCTTTCCCAAAAACTCTGTCTCACACCCACACTGGCCTCCTCGATTCCTAAAAAAAGCAAAACAAAACAGAACAACAACAACAACAAAACCCAGCAACACTCTCACTTCATTTGATTTGCCCTTCCCTATGTCTAGCAAGTTTTTCTCCTAGATAACCAGTGCGCTTGCTCCGCTATCTCTGTGAAGTCAAAACGTCTTTCCCTGGAAGTCATTCCTAAGTGAGAACTTCCCTTAGCTGTTAATTTTAAAATGTTAATTTAAAACTGCTGTTTCATTCTCCCTCCAGAGCTTTCTATTGCTTTATTTTACCTTGTTTTTCTCCATGACCGTGGAGCAGAGTACTCTGCATTGCTTATCAGCACCAGGGGAGGATTCCAAACACCCCTACTCATTGCATTTAGGTATAACTGTCTCCAAGGAAAACACAACATAGCCAAGCACTGGATGGAACAATGCCCCACCTACACAAAGTAAAGTTGGAAAAAGACCAGTCCCAAAAGTGGCCATTAGTCCCGCCTGGCCAGTTCCCTTTCCAGACCATGGTGGCAGGACAAACCACCCATGCATAACCCTATCCTGCCGCAATGGAAGAAACCCTGTCTCCTCCCTGCAGAGGACAGATATAATAGTAGGGTTGGCTCGGTGCCATATAACACACACACTTTAAACAGAGAAAAGAAGAGAACTAACTGTTCTACCGTAAGGACAGATACTCCCACACAAGGTGATTAGTGTAGGCTCTTTATCTGTTGGTAAGGAAGTGTTCTGGGTCCAAGTTCCATTCTTACATGACTAAGAGGAGGTCAGAGACTGCACATAAGACAACCTTTTTCCAACAAATAATGCCATCTTTTAAAACAAACAAAAATTGTATTTTGGGGGGGTACGTGGTGGCTCAGTCAGTTAAGCATCTGCCTTGGGCTTAACTGGTGATGATCCCGTGATCCTGGGATGGAGCTTGGCGTTGGGACTCCTGCTCTGTGGCGAATCTGCTTCTCCTTCACCCTTGAGCTTCCCCCCTGCTTGTGCTCATGCTCTCTCTCTCTCAAATAAATAAATAAATAAACAAAAAAACTGTATTTTGGGTTCCTGGGTGGCTCAGTAGGTTAAGCATCTGCCTTCGGCTCAGGTCATAATCCTGGGGTCCTGGGATCGATCCCCACATTGGGCTGCCTGCTCCACAGAGAGTCTACTTCTCCCTCTCTTACTCTCTTTGCTTGTTTTCCCTCTCTCACTGTGTCTCACTCTGTAAAATAAATAAAAAATCTTAAAAAAAAAACCTGTATTTCTATCTATTGGTTATTGTATGTGTTGCCCCATCAATGTATAGGTTTCTAAGGGCACACATTTCTATCTCTTACATTTATTTCTGAAAAGATTGAAGAGTTCTTGGCTTGTAGCATGTGATCAATAAACATTTGATAAATTGCCCTAAGTTACCAAATATAAATTAGAATTTAGAAAAATAGGAGCTCAGTTACACTGCTAACTGGTCTATTAGTTGTTACAAACACTTTGAAATACCGTTTGGCAAAATCTGGTGAAGCTGAAGTGGATACACTCAATAGCTCAGCAATTCTCTTCTAGAGGTAAAATTATGATTAAAGATAGGGCAACTCTGTTACAGCAAAGAAAAAAAGTGCAAATGACTTACCTTTTCTTCAATAGGAAATTATATAAATATTCAATATTTATATTCAAATAAATCATATTCAGTGAAACACTATGGAGATACTAGAAATGAATAATTTGATCCAATTTCGACCAAAATAATGTGAGGTAATTTTTTTAAAATAATATTAGTTGGGAAAAGCTAGTTGGAAAAGTACAGAGACAGTATGGTAACATTTATACAAATATTAAAGCAATATAAAATATGATATTTTTATATTTGTGCATATTAATATATAAAAATTTCTAAGCATGAATGTGGATACTATAGATGAACTTAGGGTATAGATTAGTCTTAGGAAAGAAAATAGGGTGATTTTTTAGTTATATCTAAAATATTTTCTTTTTTTATTTAAATTCAATTTGCCAACATATAGTATATCACTGGTTTCAGATGTAGTGTTCAATAAATTTTCAGTTGTGTACAACACCCAGTGCTCATCACCTCATATGCCCTCCTTAATACCCATCACCCTGTTACCCCATCCTCTCACCCATTCCCCTTGAGGAACCCTCAGTTAGTTTCCTATAGTTTAGAGTCTTTCATGGTTTTTCTCCCTGATTCCTATTCAGTTTTGCCTCTCATCTCCTATAGTCCTCTGCCCTGTTTCTTATGTTCCACATGTGAGTGAAACCATATGACAATTGTCTTTCTCTGACTGACTTATTTCATTCAGCATAATACCCTCCAGTTCCATCTACATCAATGTAAATAATAAGTATTCATCCTTTCTGATGGCTGAGTAATGTTCCATTGTATATATACCACATCTTCTTTATCCATTCACCTATTTATGGACATCGTGGCTCTTTCTACAGTTTGGCCTTTGTGGACATTGCTGCTATCAACAGTAGGGTGCAGGAGCCCCTTTGGATCACTATATTTGTATCCTTTGGGGTAAATACCCAGTAGTGCAATTGCTGGGTGTTAGGATAGCTCTATTTTTAACTTCTTGAGGAAAGTCCATACCATTTTCCAGAGTTGCTGCACCAGGTTGCATTCCCACCAACAGTATAAGTAAGAGGGTTCCCCTTCTTCACATCGTCGCCAATATTTGTTTCCTGTTTTGTTCATTTTGGACGTTCTGACTGGTGTGAGATGGTATCTCATTGTGGGTTTGATTTTTATTTCACTGATGTCAAGTGATGTGGACCATTTTTTTCATGTGTCTGTGGCTATTTTTATGTCTTCTCTGGAGAAATATCTTTTCATGTCTTCTGCCCATTTCTTGGCTGGATTTTTTGGGTTTTTGAAAAAAAATAATAAAAGAAAATATTTTCTAGCAACATATATTTGAAGTAAAAACTATCAAGCTATTAAAGTTCATTAAATCTGGTATGTGACTATCTCTTTAATTATTTTTTACACTTTTCTATGGGTTTGAAATATTTTATAATTAAAAAAAACACAAATTAAAACGTGGCTCGGACCAATGAATCCAAATGGCAGTGACCTAATAGTCCCATTTTATTGTTTTCTGTTCCTGTTCCCCAGATCCCAGATATACCTTTCCTCTTAATCTTTCTAAGCCTGATTCTTTAGCTTACCTTAGTATATTTTTACATACTTTTAATTTTTTTCCATAATATAAATTTAGCAAGATTTGGTTTCTGTTCTATGCAACTCAAAATCTCTATCAAGTACAGTAACTAACATTTTGGTGATATATGGAGGGATATTAAGGGAGACCTAATAAAACAAACAAAAAAAATAAGATTGTTTTTTAAGCAAGCAGTGAAGAGTTGATGGCCCCTCCAACATTTATCAGTGCAATACTGGGAAACCCATTTCCTCTCTGAATAAAATAATATTACATTTAAAGAAACTTACACATAGGAAGCATTCAATCAATATACTTCCCCTTTATAAGTAAAGGGAAAAATCATAATTAATCATCAGCTACTGGTTTATGAAGTTTGATTCCATTGAAAGAGGAGGTATTAATATGTACACTTCACTGGTGAGACATTTGACATAGGTCTATTTCCCCAGCAGACTTAGTTATTGAAGAAGACATTTGTTCAATTTACATTTTCTATCCATTTCTGTTGGTGTCTCTACAGCATGCCTCTTCAAATGTCTGTGGAGTGGTCCTTGACATTTACAAAAAAGCTGCAGGAGAGAAGTACAAAGGCAGTCAACATGTGCCAGACCAGCTCTCTGAAAAAAGAGTTAATGAACTCACTGGTCCCTGGGGAGTTTGAGGGGCTCTCAAGTGGGGAGTCTAAACAGCATTAAATTGCTCTCCTCAAACCTGTCAAGACACTCACCAATAAGAACAAGAAGGTCTGAGACAGGGGTGCTTGGCCTTAAAGTTTTTATATTTTACAAACTTAATAGATAATTAAAGAAGACTCACTGGGAAATACCAGAATTGGAGTGAGAAAACATGTTTTTCAGATTTGAAACATTCAAATCCAGCTCTTCAACAGATATACTTTATCCCAATTTCTTCTATAAAATACAGGAGAGAGTCATTAATATACAAGGTGGATCAAATGAGCATATGATAAAATGGAGGTGAAAGAACTTTAAAAGAAATATGTTCCATCATAAACATATTAACATTTGATTTGGGATCTGGGTGAATAGAAATTAAGAACTTTTAAATATACAGGATGAGGAAAAAAAAGAACTTTAAAAGAAGAGAAACGAGGTTGTTTTCTGCCTGAAGAGATCTTCTAAACCACAATACAGGCAGAAGAATACCAGGAAGAACGCAATGGTCTTGCTGAATTGAAAAGACAGAAATTGGAATACAGGGAGTAAGAGATGATTAAAAGTACCAGAAAGGAGTGACACAAAGAAACAGGTGCCAATACTAGCATGGTGTAGTACTCTTGAGTCGGTTAATGAGACTTAAACTACACATGGATAAGGATCTGTAAACCAAATGATTCCAAGTGACATAAGATTGGGAGACATATGAATTCCAACCAGCCAGAACAGAAAAGTCCTTGGTGAATATTGAAACACTCAGTAGGGGCTCTTGAAGGGTTATTCTTTAATATTAGGGAGAAAGTATACCCAAAGTAAAACTGCATTAAACTCACTCTAACAAAATTTAAAACAATCTCAAAAGGATTGAGCTGATCCACAAGTAACCAACCTTCCTGACAGAACAAAGTCCAACATAGTACAGACAAATACACATCAAATCCAGTATTTAAAAAAATGTACAATTCTAAATGTCTTTAATCAAAATAAATTACTTGGCATGTAAAGTAGAAAAAAATGATTCGTAACTAGAAAATTTATCAGTTAATAGAAATAGACTCAAAGATGATAAAGAGGATAGATTTAATAGAAAATGATTTTAAGGCAGCTATTATGATTAGATTTAACCACTTAAAAGTAAATGAACAATAAGCAAGGTAAATCAAAAGACATAAAGAAAACAAAGTTGAATCTCTAGTTTTAAAAAATCAGTATTTGAATTTAAAAAGTAATTAGATGGGATTACCAACAGATTAGACACTACAGAAGTAAATACCAAAGAACTTGAAGATAGATCAATAGGAAGTATCCAAGTGAAAGAACCAAAGACATTACAGAACATTCTAACATAGGTATAACTGGAAATACCATAAAGAGAGAAGAAAGTTGGAAAACAGAAAAAAACAAGTAAAGAAATAAGTACATATCAACACATCAAAGAAGTTCAATAAAACTTAAAATAAAAATAAAACAAACCAAACCAAGTTAATTATAATGAAATTGCCAACAAATCAGTGTAAAAATAAGATCTTAAAAATGAGCTTAAAAAACAAAATGCGTTTGGTGAAGCATGTTGTCATTTTATGAACTTCTTGTAGAGAGACAGACGGCAGGAATTTGCAGGTTGACTTTAGGACATCAGGTCAGACTCCAGTGAAGAATCCTGGGGACTTCATCTTATACCTGAAAGAAAATGAATCCTGTCACCAACCTGAGTGAACCTGGAAGAAGATTCTTCCAATCTTCCCCAGTCAAACCTCCAGATGAGAATGGGGTGTATACAACACCTTGAGAGTAGTCCAATGAGACCCTGAACATAGGCCCAATTAAGCTGTACCAAGACTCCTGACACAGAGAAGCTAAGAAATAATAAATGGGCATTATTATATACCACTAAGTTTGCTATAACTTATTATGTATTATAGAAATATGATATCCCTGACACTTGATATGTAAGAGGAATGGTTCGAATATAGGAAAACAAGTATTTTCTTCTTTATATAAAGCTTTGTGTTCAAGACTATTTTTCACAGTAATGTTTGAAAAAAGTTACTTTGGGGCACAACATTGTTCATTGACATTTTTGTCAATGTCTATGTGGTAGCCATTTTTCCTTTATCATGATAATAGGAATTGCATTTTGCCTTAATGGATATATAGGCTTCAAGGTAACATAATACATAGTTGAATAAACAATATATCCAGCTTCTCTGTTCACAGTGATTTCCCCTAATATACTTCTGAAACGTTAGGTGTTATTATTATTGTTGTCTCTATTAAGGCAATATCTGAGGAAAGAGATGGATATGAATTTTTCTAGTCTCAATAGCCAATCCAACCAAACTGACCTCCTTTAAATTCAAGCAGAAGTGCATTTTGTAAGAAGCTTGTATACCTTCATTTGCCCTGGGGAAACTTAAATAGCTAAATCCTCTGTAATGTTTCTCTATACATAATGAGATTATTAAGCAGTTCAGGCAGCCTCTAACCTAGAAGAAATTCCCAAATGATAAGACTAAACTTTCCATTGCTCATTTTGAGTAAGTCATCTCTAATCAGTCACTGAATGAACAGACTTATAATGAGTTCCTACTCTGGGTCAGGTATTCTATTATTAGAGGCACAATGACGACCAAAATATCACCAAAATCCTCAGGGTGCTTACAAAAAGTCTGGAGTGAAAAAATATACAGGGTTAGAACACTCCTTTGTTGGGAAGCATCAAATCAAAGGAGAATCAAAATTATGTGTTAAAATCAAGAAGGATGGGAACTCAATTATTGAGTCATTCCTGTGCACCTGAAACCCTCCAGGGAGTTTTTCAACACCATCTGATTATCATGACACAATATTTTATTAGTCCAGGCAACAAAGGCCCAAAGAATTGAAGTGACTTTCCCATAGTCACATGCCTTATAATGTACAGACTCAGGATTAGTTCTTAGATTTGCCAGCCCCCAAATTCATTTTTTTATCTAATCACAATGCTCAGATTCTACTCTCAGAGATAACAGTAGTAATCCAATCTCATGAAACTTTCAGTGACCCTTTGTGGAGGTTTTCCATGTAATTTTGCCATTTGAACACTAAGCTTACTTTTTAAAGGTAAATCCAGCATTCACAAACTATGCTTTTCCCTGTCATGAGAGATCCAATTCCTAATAATGAATGTTCTTTTAAGTAGTTCATGTGTGTATATACATTATGATTAAGAATATGACGTTCCCATTTTTTTCCCATTGGGGAAGAATTTTTTTGGTATAATTTTCAGCACACATTTAGTATCTACATATCCCCTCTTGGTTTATGGGAAAACACAGGTACTGTGGAGGGGAGGGTGACGTTATTCTACTGGCACAATTCTGGAAAATTCACCTTGTCACTTGAACTCAGAGGAATATGACAGGTTTATGTTAGCAACTAAAGCCTGTAGAGTGCTAGTAAATATAGTCCATGGTCGTGAGTACCAAGAGTGTCATGGATAAGTAACAATAGCCCACCACAGTCAAAGTCAAATAAAAATGAATCTGAACTCGGGTAAGAAGAATATTTGGGAAACAAAACAAAACAAAAGCAAAACAAAACAAAACTACTGCAATTGGGAGAGAGGGTCTATTGCAGAGGATGAATAATCCAACCCTAATATCTATAAGTATCTAAAAGTTCAAGCAGAAATGACTTTAATTTCATGGGGAAGATTAAACAGGCTAGAAAAAGACCCGTGTAGGGGAATTTGATGAACAGGCAGCATGACTGGATAATTGAGCAAGAAATATCTTTGTCTGTAGTTAGCTGATTTTCTGGAGGAGCCATTAAGAGGAGGTTGTTTCATATTTCAATGTCAATTTAAAGTTCTAATGTTTGCTTTAGAGTTCAGGGACCCTGTAGAAGGAGAGAAGCCTGACAAAAGTTTAGTCAAGTCAAAGTAGGGGACATTTCATCCAGATTGGTCAGTGTGGACAAACAGTTGAGATAATTATTTATGCCACAAGAGTGAGACTTTGCAGGGCCTCTGTCTTATTATTGGTTTTTAAAAAATGGACTCATCTTTGAGTCTTATCTAAGTCACATGCAGAAGGATGGTTCTTGGGAGGGAGCTGGATTCGGAACACAAAAAGTGGGGAATTTCTTGACTGTAGCTGTTTTCTAGGAGCACAGGGCTCAGAGGACGTTCCACACTGTCAATGAGCATAAGGAGCCTGCCAGGATGAGTAACAGAAACCTCTGGGGTAGTACCTACAGCCTCTGAGGTGAGTCCAAGTGATGATGGTGTCCATGGTGACGGACAAGGGGCACTTGTGCACAGAGAATGTACACACACGGAATCAGAGCTACAGATGACCTTGGATGTTTGGAACATAGAAGAGCAGAAGTGCACACACAGCCCTACCCAGCCCATCTCTTGAGTCTGATCTCCTGCCCCTGCCACTGCAAAAGTGTTCCTACAAATTTGGTTTCCTCTCATTTTGTAACAAATCACATTCTTACAGTTTCACACATTAAAAACATTTTTTTAAGTGATAAGAAATAACTCCTCTCTCCTCTATTAAGAAGCTCTTTTTTCTTTATGACCCCAGGTCACACTGTTGTCTTATTAAGTCTTCCCATCCTTCCAGCCTGTATTAAGTGCCACCTCGTTTTTGGTCCCATAGATCTTTTCATTTATGTCTAATGGGCATCAATTTTATTATATGGGAGACATCTGTAACCTATTGTCTTTATGACTAAATCCTGAGACCTACTGAGGAAATGCCCGTCTTCAATTTCCTTGATATCCAGCACTACTTCACAAAGTGCCCGATATCGCAGTGTGTGCTGAGCAAATGTTTGCTGAGGTTTATCTCCTGAATTGAAACATGTGTATTGAGAGCTAAAGGTCCAGACTTGGTATCTGTTTATGTCTTGTCCTTCCATCCTAGATGAGTTGGCATATTCTCAGTGATTTTGTTGAAATTATTTAGAACATAACTGTTGAATTCTAATTTTTCCATTTATTATCTGTGTATATTCAGTTAAAATATTTAAGCTTTCTAAGATCTATTTTCCTCAGCTATGGTAAGAATAACACTACTTACATGAAACAGAGTACACAGTAAGAGCATTCAAGTTCCAGTTATGACCTGTTTAACAAATACTAGTTGTTTTATTGGGGTAAAACTAGTTGTTTTATTGTCTCTAGAACAGCCTATAGCGAGTAATTCAGATTTCCAGGGGAAAATGATCTCTAGCTAAGAAAATAACAATTATAGAAAAAGGGCTGGCCATGTTTTTAATTTGGGGGGGGAATTTCCACACTGTTTCCCAAAGTGGCTGCACCAACTTGCATTCCATTCCCACCAACAGTGTAAGAGGGTTCCTCTTTCTCCACCTTCTCTCCAACATTTGTTGTTTCCTATCTTGTTAATCTTTACCATTCTAACAGGTGTAAGGTGGTATCTCAATGTGGTTTTGATTTTAATTTCCATGGTGGCTAATGATGATGAACAGTTTTTCATGTGTCTACTAGCCATTCGTATATTTTCTTTGGAGCTACCCTAAGACCCTGCAATTGCACTATTAGGTATTTACCCCAAAGATACAGTTGTAGTAAAAAGAAAGGCCATCTGTACCCCAATGTTTATTGCAGCAATGTCAGTAATTGCCACATTGTGGAAAGAGCCAAGATGCCCTTCAGCAGACAAATGGATAAAGAAGATATGGTCCATATATACAATGGAGTATTTTGCCTCCATCAGAAAGGATGAAGACCCAACTTTTGTATCAACATGGACAGGGCTGGAGATTATGCTGAGTGAAATAAGTAAAGCAGAGAAAGTCAATTATCACATGGTTTCACATACTTGTGGAGCATAAGGAATAGCATGGAGGACATTAGGAGAAGGAAAGGAAAAGTGAAGCGGGGAAATCAGAGGGGGAGATGAACCATGAGAGACTGTGGACTCTGAGAAACAAACTGAGGGTTTTAGAGGGGAGGGGATTGGGGAATGGATGAGTCAGGTGGTGGGTATTTGGAGGGCACATATTGCATGGAGCACAGGGTATGGTACATAAACAATGAATCTTGGAACACTGAAAAAATAAAATTAAATTTAAAAAAAAGGGAAAAAAAAAGAAAGAAAAAGGGCTGGCAAGCAGTCAAAAGATCTGGGCTATTGTCCCTGCCTTACCTTGTCATCATGCAACCTAAGCTAATCGCGTAGCCTGAGAAATGTAAAGAAAAAAATCAAGCCTATTTTTTTGTGTCTAAATAATTTTAGAGGATAAAATACTTTGAAGGCGAAAGATTATTTCATTGAAATATGTTTACATAAATATCATCAAATTATTTTTGATTAAATGGGTTAAATTGCCTATTTACTTTGCCCCCAAGTCATTTGATTTTTATTTGATTTATATTTTTTTAAAGATTTTATTTATTTATTTGACAGACAGAGATCACAAGTAGGCAGAGAGGCAGAGAGAGAGAGAGGAGGAGGAAGCAGGGTCCCTGCTGAGCAGAGAGCCCGATGCGGGACTCAATCCCAGGACCCTGAGATCATGACCCCAGCCGAAGGCAGAGGCTTTAACCCACTGAGCCACCCAGGCGCCCTAGTTATTTGATTTTTAAATATATAACTCTCTCTTAGAAACAGCTAGTAATTATAAATAAACATTTAAAAAAGTAAGTAGTAATTTATGCAGTAAAAAAAAAGCATGCTATTATCCCTTTATCACTCGTTCAAAGAAATCACTGATTTTTCCCCCCAGTTGGCTAATTGATTTTAAGCAATTAGTCAGTGCAAGTAACATCTAACTAGTTAGTTAGCTTACTATGCAATGTTTCTCAATACTGCTCCCTTGAAAATCATTAGAATGCAGATTTATAGCCTCCAATGTATTGCAAAAGTAACAGCCAAAGAAGGCTAAGGAATTTATATTATTAAAGAAAATGAAAATGCAGAAAAGAGACATTCAGGAAATAGATTCTGAAAAACTGGTTCTTTGGAAATAATTTGTTTTACTTATTTTAACTCATTTTACCATTTAGGAAAAAATATATATATACACATAACTTAAAAATACCCGCAATCTGGGACACCTGGCTGGCTCTGTGGGTTAAAGCCTCTGCCTTCGGCTCAGGTCATGATCCCAGGATCCTGGGATCGAGCCCCCCATCGAGCTTTCTGCTCAGCAGGGAGTCTACTTCCCCCCCTCTCTCTGCCTGCCTCTCTGCCTACTCGTGATCTCTGTCAAATAAATAAATAAATAATCTTTTAAAAAATGCCCATAATCTTACTACTTATAACCATTATTAATAATTTCATAATCCACCCTGCCCTAAAATTTACACACACACACATATACACACAAAACAAAATGTGTTAATCCACACAACATATGCATATTGAGTGTCTACTGTGCATCAGGCACCATGCTTGGAAACAGTATCCATGGTATCTGATCTCTCTGAAAAGAGTGGGGAAGATGGAATATTAATGAAATAATTACCCAAACAGAGGCATGATTACAAAAAGATAATCAATCAGTAAGAAATCCACACGTTATTCTGGGAACATACAAGAGAGAGATTTGACTCAGGCTGTAAAGAAATTTTCCCTGAAAAAGTAATATTTTGAGCGAAGTGTGAAAGAGGAAAGGATTTATGCTATAATAAGGGTAGAGAGAGTGATGCCAGAAGACACAGCCAGAACTAGAGACAGGAATCAGACCACACAGACTTTGTGTGCACAAATATGGACACTTACACTGTCTTCCCAAAGCAATGGGGGGGGCACTGGGTTGTTTTAAGCAGGGAAGAAAGAGTTTTATATGGTTTCAGTGTCAAAAATTTGTTAAAAGGTGATCAAGAATGGATAAGGGAGACCAAACTGCAATAGCTGAAAAGAAGCAAGGACATACCTTCATCTAGGGCCAATGAAGTTGGGGAATATATAACAGGATGAATCAAGAGATGCCACAAATAATATCCACAGGTCTTGGTATATAATAGACATGAGAAGTAGGAATGAAGTAAGTGTGGAAGATGTCTCTGGGTCACACAGTGCGTAGACTGGGTGATTTTTAGAGGTGGAAAGCACTAGATCTGACCTAGATTAGAGCAGAGGAAGGTCACAGGAATATCAGTGTTTGATGTGTTGACTCTGCTATGCCATTGAGACATGCATGTGACAGGTCACATATGAGTTAGATCTGAAACTCCACAGTTTGGGGTAGAAATGTAAATTTAGGGATCATCTGGAAAAGAAAGATAGGTTTTGAAAATTTGGGCATTGATGAGATGGCTTAGGAGAGAGAAAAAAATATTAGGGGAAGCATATGGGGTAATGTAAAAAGGCATGACTAAAACATGTACAAAAGGATGAGATCAAATGTCAGTAAGAATATAATAGTGTGTTCAATTCCATTGTAATTTAAAAAAATAATGTAAAAGTGGAAAACTTCTTTCTATCAACCACACTGTCAGATAGAAGGCCAGGTAAAGCCAAGTATTGGTAAAGGCACAGGCAGAAAGAAATTGCCATGGAAATGAGCACATATAGCCTTTCTGGCTATCAATTTAGTACTATGTAGTGAAATCAAGTGTGCATATGTTTATAAATGAGAAATCCCACCTTTACATATATAATCTAGGGAAGTCCCCACCGGTCCATTACAGAACATTTACAATGAAAGTGCAGCATTTCTTTTGATAGCCAAGAACTTTTTGCCAACCCATCTGTTTGTGACTAGGGAAGCATGTAAGTAAAAGGTAGTGGATGCCCACTATGGATTATATATGACAGTTAAAAATAACACCCAGATAGGTATCTGCTCATATGGGGAAGTCATAAAAATATATGTTTGTAAAGCTGGTGCTGTGACAAGGGATAAACATAAAATATTTTAAAAGGCAAGCAGTGAACAAAAATAAATACTATGAGAAGTCAAATAAATGAAGTCTGAAATCTGCCCAGTGAGTCTGGTGACAAGAACCAATGTCACCTTACTGTTCACCTTACTGGATATTGTTTCCACAAAGTGAGTAAAGCAGAATTCAATGGCTCAGACTGATAACAATGATATAGGTTGGATAAAATCCCAAAAGATCAAAAATTATGCTGCGATACACATTCATACAAAACATCCGTGTATGTTCTCATGTTCTCATGTTTTCTGTGCATGTGTGTGTGTTGGGAAGTAGTGATGCTACATATTTGGAAGTATCCTGGCTTTTATAAGTTTCATTTCCTCATATTCAAGTTTTTTTCATCATTGCTAGTTTTTTTCCCTCTTGGAAAAAACATAAATAAAATTAAGACCAAAGTCATTAGATATGCATATGGATAACTTTGAGGCTTTAAGAAAAGGTGAAATTAATTCTGATAAGGA